>NC_141554.1:99237625-99392750 GCF_021556685.1 Rattus norvegicus
AAAAATGTCCATTTCTTCCAGATTTTCCCATTTTGTTGAGTATAGACTTTTTTTAATAGCGTCTGATGATTTATTTTTATTTACTCAGTTTCTGTTGTTTGGTCTCCCTCTTCATATCTGATTTTGTTAATTTTTATACTCTCTCTGTGCCTTCTGGATAGTCTGGCTTAGAGTTTATCTAACTTGTTGATTTTCTCAAGGAATCGGCTCTTGTTTTGTTGATTCTTTGTATAGTTCTTTTTGTTTCTACTTCAATGATTTCAGCCCTGAGCTTAATTATTTTCTGCTGTCTACTCATCTTGCATTTATTTACTTCATTTTGTTCTAGATCATTCAGGTGTGCCATCAAGCTCCTGGTGCGTGCCCTCTCTAGTTACATTAGGGAGGCACTCAGAGCTACAAATTTTCCTCTTAGCACTGCTTGCATTATGTGCCATAAGTTTGCATATGTTGTCCCTTCATTTTTGATAAAGTCTATAAAATCTTTAATTTATTTATTTCATCCTAGACAAAGTTATCATTGAATAGAACATTGTTCAGCTTCCATGTATAAGTGGGCTTTTTTTTTGTTTTTGTTGTTATTGAAAACTACCCTTAGTCCATGGTGATATGAATGAATGCATGGAATGGTTTCTATCTTCTTTATCCACAGAAGCCTGTTTTGTGGCTTATTATATTGTCAATTTTGAAAAAGGTACCATGAGGTTCTAAGAGGGTTTTTTTTTAGAATGAAATGTTCTATAGATATCTGTTAAATTCATTTGATTCGGAACTACTGTTAGTTTCACTGTGCCTCTGTTTAGTTTCTGGTTGTGTAATCTGTCCATTGTTGAGAGTGGGTTCTTGAAGTCTCTCACTATTATGGTGTGAGGGACAATGTGTGCTCTGAGCTTTAGTAAAGTTTCTTTTATGAATGTGGGTGCCCTTGCATTAGGAGCACAGATATTAAGAGAAATTCAACTTGGTGGATTTTTCCTTTAATTAGTATGAAGTGTAGTTTCTGATTTCTATTTGATAACTTTTAGCTGAAAGTCGATTATATTTGATATTAGGTTGGCTACTCCAACTTGTTTCTTGGGACCATTTGCTTGGAAAAATTTTCCCAGCCTTTTAGGATGAGGAAGTGTCTGTCTTTGTCATTGAGGTGTATTTCCTGTATGCAGAAAAAGAAAAAACCGTTAAGGTTTCCAATCTGTTAGTCTATGTCTTTTTATTAGAAAATTGAGTCCATTGATGTTGAGAGATATTAGGGACCACTCACTGCTGTTTCCAATTACTTTTGTTGTTAAAGGTGAAATATGTTTGGCTATCTTCTTTAGGGATTCCTGAAAGAAGATCTTTCTCAGTTTTTCTATGGTGTAGTTTCCCTCCCTTTGTTGGACTTTTCCATCGATAATCTTTTGAAGGACTGGACTTGTGTAAAAGTACTGTGTAAATTTGGTTTTTTCATGGAATATCGGTTTCTCCATCTATGTTAATTGAGAGTTTTGCTGGATATAAATTAGCCTGGGCTGGCATTTGTATTCTGTTAGGGTCTGCATGACATCTTCCCAGGATCTTTTAGCTTTCATCATCTCTGTTGAGAAATCTTACATAATTCTGTCTGCCTTTACTTGACCATTTTCCCTTACTTCTTTTAATATTCTTTCCTTGTTTTGTGCATTTGGTGTTTTGACTATTATGTGACAGGAGGAATTTTTTTCTGATCCAATCTATTTGAAGTTCTGTAGGTTTCTTGTATGTTTATGAGCATCTCTTCATTTAGGTTGGAGAAATTTTCTTCTATAATTTTGTTGAAGATATTAACTGGCCCTTTACTTTGGGAATCTTTGCTCTCTTCTATACTTATTATTCTTAGGTTTGATCTTCTCATTGTGTGATGGATTTCCTGTGTGTTTTGGTAAGGGGCTTGTTGCTTTTTGCACTTTCATTGACTGTCATTTCAATGGTTTCTATGGTTTCTTCTGCCCCTGAAATTATCTCCTCTATCTCTTGAATTCTGTTGATGATGCTTGTGTCTATGACTCCTGATCTCTTTACTAGGTTTTCATTCTCCAGAGTTGTCTCTCTTTGTGATTTCTTGGTTGTTTCTATTTCCGTTTTTTTTTCTCTAACATAAGCATTTAATTGAGAAGAAAATGGGTTAAAGCTCATCTTTACATGAAATAGTAATTAGTTTATGAAGGAAAATGTTTTTCTGTAGCCTGGAAATAACAAAACAAATGATGACTTATAAACAAAGTTACAATTCTTGACCATAATTACTTTCTTTCTCTTGACTATTATATAACATATCCGGACTAGATAGCCAGTGACAATAACAAAGGTAATAGTACTACTGACATTATTAGATTAGACATTTCTGAATTATCTAAGTAATTCCAGCAACTACCCAATTTATATTCTTTTTTTTTATTAACTTGAGTATTTCTCATATACATTTCAAGTGTTATTCCCTTTCCCGGTATCCGGGCAAACATCCCCCTCCCCCGTCCCCTTCCTTATGGGTGTTCCCCTACCAACCCTCCCCCCATTACCGCCCTCCCCCCATAGTCTAGTTCACTGGGGGTTCAGTCTTAGCAGGACCCAGGGCTTCCCCTTCCACTGGTGCTCTTACTAGGATATTCATTGCTACCTATGCGGTCAGAGTCCAGGGTCAATCCATGTATAGTCTTTAGGTAGTGGCTTAGTCCCTGGAAGCTCAGGTTGCTTGACATTGTTGTACATTTGGGGTCTCGAGCCCCTTCAAGCTCTTCCAGTTCTTTCTCTGATTCCTTCAACGGGGGACCTATTCTCAGTTCAGTGGTTTGCTGCTGGCATTCGCCTCTGTATTTGCTGTATTCTGGCTGTGTCTCTCAGGAGCGATCTATATCCGGCTCCTGTCGGTCTGCACTTCTTTGCTTCATCCATCTTGTCTAATTGGGTGGCTGTATATGTATGGGCCACATGTGGGTCAGGCTCTGAATGGGTGTTCCTTCAGTCTCTGTTTTAGTCTTTGCCTCTCCCTTCCCTGCCAAGGGTATTCTTTTTCCTCATTTAAAGAAGGAGTGAAGCATTCACATTTTGATCATCCGTCTTGAGTTTCGTTTGTTCTAGGGATCTAGGCTAATTCAAGCATTTGGGCTAATAGCCACTGATCAATGAGTGCATACCATGTATGTCTTTCTGTGATTGGGTTAGCTCACTCAGGATGATATTTTCCAGTTCCAACCATTTGCCTACGAATTTCATAAACACGTTGTTTTTGATAGCTGAGTAATAGTCCATTGTGTAGATGTACCACATTTTCTGTATCCATTCCTCTGTTGAAGGGCATCTGGGATCTTTCCAGTTTCTGGCTATTATAAATAAGGCTGCGAGGAACATAGTGGAGCACGTGTCTCTTTTATATGTTGAGGCATCTTTTGGGTATATGCCCAAGAGAGGTATAGCTGGATCCTCAGGCAGTTCAATGTCCAATTTTCTGAGGAACCTCCAGACTGATTTCCAGAATGGTTTTACCAGTCTGCAATTCCACCAACAATGGAGGAGTGTTCCTCTTTCTCCACATCCTCGCCAGCATCTGCTGTCACCTGAGTTTTTGATCTTAGCCATTCTCACTAGTGTGAGGTGAAATCTCAGGGTTGTTTTGATTTGCATTTCCCTTATGACTAAAGATGTTGAACATTTCTTTAGGTGTTTCTCAGCCATTCGGCATTCCTCAGCTGTGAATTCTTTAATTAGCTCTGAAACCCATTTTTTAATAGGGTTATTTGTTTCCCTGCGGTCTACCTTCTTGAGTTCTTTCTATATTTTGGATATAAGGCCTCTATCAGTTGTAGGATTGGTAGAGATCTTTTCCCAATCTGTTGGTTGCCATTTTGTCCTAACCACAGTGTCCTTTGCCTTACAAAAGCTTTGCAGTTTTATGAGATCCCATTTGTCGATTCTTGATCTTAGAGCATAAGCCATTGGTGTTTTGTTCAGGAAATTATTTCCAGTGCACATGTGTTCCAGATGCTTCCCTAGTTTTTCTTCTATTAGTTTGAGTGTGTCTGGTTTGATGTGGAGGTCCTTGATCCACTTGGACTTAAGCTTTGTACAGGGTGATAAGCATGGATCGATCTGCATTCTTCTACATGTTGACCTCCCGTGGAGCCAGCAGCATTTGCTGAAAATGCTATCTTTTTTCCATTTGATGGTTTTGGCTCCTTTGTTAAAAATCAAGTGACCATAGGTGTGTGGGTTCATTTCTGGGTCTTCAATTCTATTCCATTGGTCTATCTGTCTGTCTCTGTACCAATACCATGCAGTTTTTATCACTATTGCTCTGTAATACTGCTTGAGTTCAGGGATAGTGATTCCCCCTGAAGTCCTTTTATTGTTGAGGATAGCTTTAGCTATCCTGGGTTTTTTGTTATTCCAGATGAATTTGCAAATTGTTCTGTCTAACTCTTTGAAGAATTGGATTGGTATTTTGATGGGGATTGCATTGAATCTGTAGATTGCTTTCGGTAAAATGGCCATTTTTACTATATTAATCCTGCCAATCCATGAGCATGGGAGATCTTTCCATCTTCTGAGGTCTTCTTCAATTTCTTTCCTCAGTGTCTTGAAGTTCTTATTGTACAGATCTTTTACTTGCTTGGTTAAAGTCACACCGAGGTACTTTATATTATTTGGGTCTATTATGAAGGGTGTCGTTTCCCCAATTTCTTTCTCGGCTTGTTTCTCCTTTGTATAGAGGAAGGCAACTGATTTATTTGATTTAATTTTATACCCAGCCACTTTGCTGAAGTTGTTTATCAGCTTTAGTAGTTCTCTGGTGGAACTTTTGGGATCACTTAAATATACTATCATGTCATCTGCAAATAGTGATATTTTGACCTCTTCTTTTCCGATCTGTATCCCCTTGATCTCCTTTTGTTGTCTGATTGCTCTGGCTAGAACTTCAAGAACTATATTGAATAAGTAGGGAGAGAGTGGGCAGCCTTGTCTAGTCCCTGATTTTAGTGGGATTGCTTCAAGTTTCTCTCCATTTAGTTTAATGTTAGCAACTGGTTTGCTGTATATGGCTTTTACTATGTTTAGGTATGGGCCTTGAATTCCTATTCTTTCCAGGACTTTTATCATGAAGGGGTGTTGAATTTTGTCAAATGCTTTCTCAGCATCTAATGAAATGATCATGTGGTTCTGTTCTTTCAGTTTGTTTATATAATGGATCACCTTGATGGTTTTCCGTATATTAAACCATCCCTGCATGACTGGGATGAAGCCTACTTGATCATGGTGGATGATTGTTTTGATGTGCTCTTGAATTCGGTTTGCCAGAATTTTATTGATTATTTTTGAGTCGATATTCATAAGGGAAATTGGTCTGAAGTTCTCTTTCTTTGTTGTGTCTTTGTGTGGTTTAGGTATAAGAGTAATTGTGGCTGTGTAGAAGGAATTCGGTAGGACTCCATCTGTTTCAATTTTGTGGAATAGTTTGGATAATATTGGTATGAGGTCTTCTATGAAGGTTTGATAGAATTCTGAACTAAACCCGTCTGGACCTGGGCTCTTTTTGGTTGGGAGACCTTTAATGACTGCTTCTATTTCCTTAGGAGTTATGGGGTTGTTTAACTGGTTTATCTGTTCCTGATTTAACTTCGATACCTGGTATCTGTCTAGGAAATTGTCCATTTCCTGAAGATTTTCAAGTTTTGTTGAATATAGGTTTTTATAGTAAGATCTGATGATTTTTTTGAATTTCCTCTGAATCTGTAGTTATGTCTCCCTTTTCATTTCTGATTTTGTTAATTTGGACGCACTCTCTGTGTCCTCTCCTTAGTCTGGCTAAGGGTTTATCTGCCTTGTTGATTTTCTCAAAGAACCAACGTTTGGTTCTGTTGATTCTTTCTATGGTCCTATTTGTTTCTACATGGTTGATTTCAGCTCTGAGTTTGATTATTTCCTGCCTTCTACTCCTCCTGGGTGTATTTGCTTCTTTTTGTTCTAGAGCTTTTAGGTGTGCTGTCAAGCTGCTGACATATGCTCTTTCCTGTTTCTTTCTGCAGGCACTCAGCGCTATGAGTTTTCCTCTTAGCACAGCTTTCATTGTGTCCCATAAGTTTGGGTATGTTGTACCTTCATTTTCATTAAATTCTAAAAAGTCTTTAATTTCTTTCTTTATTTCTTCCTTGACCAGGTTATCATTGAGTAGAGCATTGTTCAATTTCCACGTATATGTGGGCATTCTTACCTCATTGTTATTGAAGACCAGTTTTAGGCCATGGTGGTCCGATAGCACGCATGGGATTATTTCTATCTTTCTGTACCTGTTGAGGCCCGTTTTTTGACCAATTATATGGTCAATTTTGGAGAAAGTTCCATGAGGAGCTGAGAAGAAGGTATATCCTTTTGCTTTAGGATAGAATGTTCTATAAATATCTGTTAAGTCCATTTGGCTCATGACTTCTCTTAGTCTGTCTATGTCTCTGTTTAATTTCTATTTCCATGACCTGTCCATTGATGGGAGTAGGGTGTTGAAATCTCCCACTATTATTGTGTGAGGTGCAACGTTTGTTTTGAGCTTTTTAGTAAGGTTTCTTTTACGTATGTAGGTGCCCTTGTATTTGGGGCATAGATATTTAGGATTGAGAGTTCATCTTGGTGGATTTTTCCTTTGATGAATATGAAGTGTCCTTCCTTATCTTTTTTGATGACTTTTAATTGAAAATTGATTTTATTTGATATTAGAATGGCTACTCCAGCTTGCTTCTTCTGACCATTTGCTTGGAAAGTTGTTTTCCAGCCTTTCACTCTGAGGTAATGTCTGTCTTTGTCTCTGAGGTGTGTTTCCTGTAGGCAGCAGAATGCAGGGTCCTTGTTGTGTATCCCGTTTGTTAATCTATGTCTTTTTATTGGGGAGTTGAGGCCATTGATATTGAGAGATATTAAGGAATAGTGATTATTGCTTCCCGTTATATTCATATTTGGATGTGAGGTTATGTTTGTGTGCTTTCATTCTCTTTGTTTTGTTGCCAAGACGATTAGTTTCTTGCTTCTTCTAGGGTATAGCTTGCCTCCTTATGTTGGGCTTTACCATTTATTATCCTTTGTAGTGCTGGATTTGTAGAAAGATATTGTGTAAATTTGGTTTTGTCATGAAATATCTTGGTTTCTCCATCAATGTTAATTGAGAGTTTTGCTGGATACAGTAACCTGGGCTGGCATTTGTGTTCTCTTAGGGTCTGTATGACATCAGTCCAGGATCTTCTGGCCTTCATAGTTTCTGGCGAGAAGTCTGGTGTGATTCTGATAGGTCTGCCTTTATATGTTACTTGATCTTTTTCCCTTACTGCTTTTAATATTCTTTCTTCATTTTGTGCATTTGGTGTTTTGACAATTATGTGACGGGAGGTGTTTCTTTTCTGGTCCAATCTATTTGGAGTTCTGTAGGCTTCTTGTATATCTATGGGTATCTCTTTTTTTAGGTTAGGGAAGTTTCCTTCTATGATTTTGTTGAAGATATTTACTGGTCCTTTGAGCTGGGAGTCTTCACTCTCTTCTATACCTATTATCCTTAGGTTTGATCTTCTCATTGAATCCTGGATTTCCTGTATGTTTTGGACCAGTAGCTTTTTCTGCTTTACATTATCTTTGACAGTTGGGTCAATGATTTCTATGGAAGCTTCTGCTCCTGAGATTCTCTCTTCCATCTCTTGTATTCTGTTGGTGAAGCTTGTATCTACAGCTCCTTGTCTCTTCTTTTGGTTTTCTATATCCAGGGTTGTTTCCATGTGTTCTTTCTTGATTGCTTCTATTTCCATTTTTAATTCCTTCAACTGTTTGATTGTGTTTTCCTGGAATTCTTTCAGGGATTTTTGTGTCTCCTCTCTATGGGCTTCTACTTGTTTATTTATGTTTTCCTGGAATTCTTTCAGGGATTTTTGTGTCTCCTCTCTATGGGCTTCTACTTGTTTATTTATGTTTTCCTGGAATTATTTCAGGCATTTTTGCAATTCCTCTCTGTAGGCTTCTACTTGTTCTCTAAGGGAGTTCTTCACGTCTTTCTTGAAGTCCTCCAGCATCATGATCAAAAATGATTTTGAAACTAGATCTTGCTTTTCTGGTGTGTTTGGATATTCCATGTTTGTTTTGATGGGAGAATTGGGCTCCGATGGTGCCATGTAGTCTTGGTTTCTGTTGCTTGGGTTCCTGTGCTTGCCTCTCACCATCAGATTATCTCTAGTGTTACTTTGTTCTGCTATTTCTGACAGTGGCTAGACTGTCCTATAAGCCTGTGTGTCAGGAGTGCTGTAGACCTGTTTTCCTCTCTTTCAGTCAGTTATGGGGACAGAGTGTTCTGCTTTCGGGCGTGTAGTTTTTCCTCTCTACAGGTCTTCAGCTGTTCCTGTGGGCCTGTGTCTTGAGTTCACTAGGCAGCTTTCTTGCAGCAGAAAATTTGTTCTTACCTGTGGTCCCGAGGCTCAAGTTCGCTTGTGGGGTGTTGCCCATGGGCTCTCTGCAGCGGCAGCAATCAGGAAGACCTGTGCCGCCCCTTCCGGGAGCTTCAGTGCACCAGGGTTCCAGATGGTCTTTGGCTTTTTCCTCAGGCGTCCGAGATGTGTGTGCAGAGAGCAGTCTCTTCTGGTTTCCCAGGCTTGTCTGCCTCTCTGAATGTTTAGCTCCCCCTCCCACGGGATTTGGGTGCAGAGAACTGTTTATCCGGTCTGTTTCCTTCAGGTTCCAGTGGTGTCTCAGGCAGGGGTCCTGCTGCTCCTGGGCCCTCCCCCACGGGAGCCCAGAGGCCTTATACAGTTTCCTCTTGGGCCAGGGATGTGGGCAGGGTGAGCAGTGTTGGTGGTCTCTTCCGCTCTCCAGCCTCAGGAGTGCCCACCTGACCAGGCGGTTGGGTCTCTCTCTCACGGGGTCTGGGAGCAGAGAGCTGCTGCGGGCCGGGCTCTATTTCCGTTTTTAAATCCTGGATGGTTTTGTTCAATTACTTCACCTGTTTGTGTGTGTTTTTCTGCAACTCAAGAGATTTTAGTGTTTCTTTTCTAAGGTCTTCTAATTGTTTACCTGTGTTGTCCTGTATTTCTTTAAGAGAGTTATTTAGATCCTTCTTAAAGTCCTCTAACATCATCATGGGATGTGTTTTTAAGTCACAGTTTTGCTTTTCCCCTGTTATGGGGGTGTGTAGCACTTGTTTTGGCTGGAGAGTTTGGTTTTGATGATGGTAAGTGACCTTGGTTTCTGTTGCTTAGGTTCTTGCACTTTTCTCTTGCGGTCTGATTATCTCTGGTGTTAGCTGGTTCTGCAGTCTCTAATAGTGGCTTTAACCACTGTGAATCAGCACTCCCGGAAGACTAGCTCTCTCTCTGTGTAGGAATTGGGTACAGAGAGCTGTGGCACAGGGTCATCTCCAGGCATAGATATAAGCTGGAGGTATCCTGTTTCAGACTTCTCCTTGGTTCCTCCTGAGGGATCCAGGTGGGTTGCTCCTGTGCTAGGTCTCTGAGCACAATTGGTAATCTCATCTGTGCTCTCAGGGGTGTCAGCACTCCAGGGAGAGCAGCTCTCTCCCGGTGGCCCTTGAGTACAGAGTACTTTGGCACAGGATCAGCTATGGGTGCAGATGGAAACTGGAAAGTCATTGGATGTTTTACTCTTATAATAAACCATAATAATTTTTAGAATTCATTAAATATGCTACTGAGTGTCTTAATAACTCTAACATTACCCCAATTAATAAAACTAAGAATATATTTCATATTTTAAAAGTAAAAGTAATTATTTTGGAAGAGAATAAGTGGTAAATATTTGAAAAGCATAAGTTAGGGGTTGGGGATTTAACTCAGTGGTAGAGCGCTTGCCTAGCAAGCGCAAGGCCCTGGGTTTGGTCCCCAGCTCCGAAAAAAAGAAAAAAAAAAAAAAGAAAAGCATAAGTTAATTTATAGCAAACTTTCTTTCTGTTTTATTTATTTTTAATTGTATATTTACATTTCAAATGTTATCCCCTCTCCCATCCTCTGTCCTCCTTCTTGTATTCGGGTGCTCCCCCCTCACCCATCCACTCACACCTCATGACTCTGGCATTTTCCTACACTTGGTTACCGAGCCTTTACAGAATCAAGGGCTTCTCCTCCTATTGATGCCAGACAATGCCTTCCTCTGCTACATATGCGGTTGGAGTCAAGGGTCCTTCCATGTATCCTCTTTTGATGGTGTATTTGTCCCTGGGAGCTCTGGAGGATTTTGGCGGTTTATACTGTTGTTCTTCCTATGGGGTTACAAACGAATTCAGCTCCTTCAGTCCTTTCTCTGTATCCTCCATTGAGGTCCCCATGTTCAGTACAGTGGTTGATCACTGAGCCTCTGACTCATAACAGAAGTTTCTAATTTATAAACTCTCAATTATGTACCCTTAATTATTCTAAATACATTCATCAAAATAGGAAGCTATTTGGGAATATACCCCCAAAGATGTTCCAACATGCCACAGTGGAACATGTTCCATTATGTTCATATAGGTCTTATTTGGGATAACCCAGATGTCCCACGACAGAAGAATGGATACAGAAAATGTAGTTCATTTACACAATGGAAGACTACTCAGCTATTAAGAATGAGGGCACCTTGAGTTTTGCAGGCAAATAGATGGAACTAGAAAATACCATCCAGTGTGAGGTAACTAAGACCCAAAAGACATGCATGATATGTTCTCACTGATAAGTGGATATTAGCCAAAAAAAATATAGAATACCCAAGATAAACTCCACATAACTCAAAAAGTTGAACAAGCTGAAGGGCCCAAGTGAAGATGCCTCAGTTCTTCTTAGCAGGGAGAAGAAAGCAACCACATGGAGTGGAGGGAGGGAGGGACAGGGGAGGAAAAGGGAATGGGATGGGGAGAAAGGGGAACATGATCTGGTATTGGGTAGGAGGAAATCTGAAGCCCTGAGGGCAATCAGAAAGAATGGAAACAGGCTACCTCGGGAGGAAAGAGGTTACGAAGACCCTCTAGAATGTACCAGAGACCTGGAAAGTGAGAGACCCTCAGGACTCAAAGTGGGAGCCTAAATGAAAAGCCCTACAGTGGAGAGAGGAAACTTATTAAATCTACCTACAGCAGAAAGACAAGACATCAAGTAAGGGATCGGGTTGCTACCCCACAGACAAAGCTCTGACCCATAATTCTTCCTGTCTGAAAGAAATGCAGGGTTGGAAATGGAGAAGAGGCTGAGGAAAGGAAGGTCCAAGCAACAGGCCCAAATTGGGTTACAGCTCAAGGGGAGGCCCCAAGATCTGACACCATTTATGAAGGGGCATTCACAAAAAGGGACTGAACATGACTGCTCTCCAAAAGACCCAATAAGCAGCTGAAAGAGTCCAATGCATATATGTGTACCCAACCAACAAACAGAAGTTGCTGACCACTCTGATTGAATTAGGGAAAAGCTGGAGAAGCTATGGAAGAGGAAAACCCTTTAGGAAGACCAGCCACCTCAATTAACCTGGATTCCCCAAATCCTTCAGACACTGGATCACCAACCTTGCAGCATACACCAGCTGAGATGAGGCCTCCAACACATACAACAAAGGACTCCCAGGTCTGGGTTCAGTCAGAGAAAATGCAGCTAATCCTCAAGAGACTGGAGGCCACAGGAAGTTTAGAGGTTTGGTAGGGTGGGTAGGAACATCTTTGTGGAGACTGGGGCCTGGGAGGAAGTACAGATTGTGGAACAGTAGGGGCAGGGGTAGACCAGAAGGGGAATAAAATCTGGAGTGTAAAAGTAAATAAATAAATAAAAATTTATTTTTTATCAGAGAAATGCAAAACAAAATGACCCTGAGATTCTACCTAATACCAGTTCGAATAGCTAAGTTCAGAAACTCAGGTGACAACAGATTCTGGTGAGGATGTGGAGAATGAGGAACACTCCTCCATTGTTGGTGAGATTGCAAGCTGGTATAACCAGTCTGGAAATCAGTCTAGAGTTTCCTCAGAAAATTGGACATAGTACTACCTGAGGACCCTGCTATACCACTCCGGGCATATACCTAAAAGATGTTCCAACATATAAGAAGGACACATGCTCCATTATGTTCATAATAATATCAGAAGCTGGAAAGAACCCAGATGAACATCAACAGAGGAATGGATACGGAAAATGTGGTAGATCTGGACAATTATATACTATTCAGCTATTAAAAACAATGACTTCATGAAATTCATAGGCAAATGGTTGGAACTAGAAAATATCATGCTGAGTGCAGTAACCAAATCACTAAAGAACTCTCATGGTATGTACTCACTGATAAGTGCCTGTTAACCCAAAAGTTTGAAATGCCAAGTATACAATCCACAGACCACATGAAGCTCACGAAGAAGGATGAACAAAGTGCAGATTCTTCAATTCTTCTTAAAAGGTGTAACAGAAATTATCATAGGAGGGGATATGGAGAGAAATTTT
The DNA here is from genome assembly GCF_021556685.1 of Rattus norvegicus. NCBI lineage: Eukaryota > Metazoa > Chordata > Mammalia > Rodentia > Muridae > Rattus > Rattus norvegicus. The sequence goes on from NC_141554.1 coordinate 99,250,066, forward strand.
GGAGCAGAGACTGAAGGATTTGCCACTCAGAGCCTGCCCAACCTGGGCATCCAGCCCATATATATACAGCCACCAAATCCAGACAATGTTGCTGGTGCCAAGAAGTGCATGCTGACAGGAGCCTGATATAGCTTTCTCCTGAGAGGCTCTGCCAGAGCATGACAGTTATAGAGCCAAATGCTCATAGCCAAACATTGAACTGAGAATGGGATCCCCTTTGGAGAAATTAGAGAAAGAACTGAAGGAGCAAAAGGTACTTGTAACCCTATAAGACCAACACCAACCAACTAGAGCTTCTAGGTATTAAACCACCATCCAAAAAGTAAACATGGATAGACCCATAGCTCCAGCTGCATATGTCACAGAGGATGGCCTTGTTGGGCACCAATGGGAGGAGTAACCATAGGTCCTGCCAAGGCTGGATCCCCCAGTGTAGGGGAATGTCAGGGCGTGGAGGAGAGAAGGGGTGGTTTGCTTCTATGAGGCACACCCTCATAGAAGTGGGAGGGCAGATGGAATAAAGGGGTTATAGATGGGAAACTGGGAAAGTGGATAACATTTGAAATGTAAATAAAAAAATCCAGTTTTTAAAAAGAAAAAAAAAACGAATTGAATCCAAGACCTAGAAATAAACCCATAGACTTATGGACATTTGCTTTTTGATAAAAAAGTCAAAACCATACAATTGAAAAAAGAAAGCTTCTTCCACAAATGCGGTTGGTCTAACTGGATGTCTACATGCAGAATAATGCAAATAGATCCATAATTATCACTCTGCACAAAATTCAAATCCAAGTTAATCAAGGAACTCCACTTAAAGCTGACACTATAAATTTCATAGAAGAGAAATTGGGAAATAACCTTGAACACATTGGTACAGAAGACAAATTCATAAATAGAACACCAGTGAATCAGGCACTAAGATCAACAGTTGATAAATGGGACCTTATAAAACTGAAAAAGTTGTGTATGGCAAAGGACACCATCAACAGGACAAAATGACAGCCTACAAATTAGGAAAAGATCTTCTCCAACCCTACATCTGAAAGAGGGTTACAAAGTAAAGAACTCAAGAATTTAGACACCAATAAACCAAAAGGGAAAAAAATCTAGAATTGGATACAGAAAATTCTCTACAAAGGAATATCTAATGGCTGAGAAGTCCTTAAAGAAATGTTAATCATCTTCACACATCATGGAAATGCAAATCAAATCAATCTTGAGATTCTGCCTTACACCAATCAGAATGGCTAAGATCAAAAACTGAAGTGACAACACATGCTGGGGAGAATGTGAAAAAAGAGAAACACTCTTCCATGACTCTTGGGATTGCAAACTGGTAAAATCACTCTCTGGAAATCAATCTGGTGGTCCCTAAGAAAATTGGAAATAGTCCTACCTGAACATCCAGCTATACCTCTTTTGGGCATATAGCCAAAAGATTCTCTACCATACCACAAGGATGTTTGTTCCACCATGTTCATAGCAGCTTTATTAGATAGCATGAAACTGGAAATAACCAAGATACATCTCAGTTGAAGAATGGGTAAAGAAAGCGTTGTTCTTTTAGAAAATGGGATAGTACTCGGCAATTAAAAACAAGGGCATCATGAAATTTGAAGGCAAATGAATGGAACTAGAAAATATCATCCTGAGTGAGGTAACCCATTCCTGAAAGAACATGCATGGTTCGTATCACTTATAAGTGAATATTAGCCATAAAGTACAGAAAACTCAGGCTATTATCAGCAGAGTCAAAGAAGCTAAACCATAAGGAGTACCCAAGGTAGAATGCTTGAATCTTACTCAGAAGGGGAAATAAAATTGTCAATGGAGGTAAATGGAGGGAGAGAAGTAGGTGGGAGAAGGGATTGGGAAGAGAATGTGAAGTGTGTGGGGGGGTGGATGACGGAGAGAGGGTGTGGAAAGTGAACAGAAATTGGCAATGGGGAGTCAAGGGGGAATATCTCTATGAAGTGCCAGAGATGCAGATGGAGGAGGTTCCAGGAACTCTATGAGAGTAAATCTAGATGAAACTCATAGCAGTGGGGCAAGGGTATGGAGCCTGAGATGGCCATCTCCTATAGCCAGGCAGGACTTCCAGTGGAGTATAATACATTAACCAACCCACAAAACTTACAACCTGAAATTTGTTTGTCCCTGCCTACAAGTGCAGGAATGAAGACTGAGGGGATGGCCAACAAATAACTGACCCAACTTAAGACCCATCCCATGGGAAAACACCAATCCCTGACACTATTAATGATACTTGCAGATAAGAGCCTAGAATACCTGTCCTTCAAGAGGCTCTACACAGCAGCTGACTGAAACAGATGCAGAGACCCACAGCCAAATACTGGATGGAGCTCAGGGACTTATGAAAGAGTTGCGGGAAGGATTGGATGTCCTTAAAGGGATAGGAAAACCACAGAGTCAACTAACCTGGATCCTTGGAGGTTCTTAATGACAAAGCCACCAATCAAAGAGCACACACAGGCTAGACCTAGGCTACCCACACATATATAACGGATGTGAAGCTTGATCTTCATTGTGGTTCCACAAAAACTGGAGCAGGAGCTTACTCTGACTCTGTTGCCTGCCTATGGATTCTGCTATTCTAACTGGGCTTTTTTAACTGACCTTACTGGGAAAGGATGTACCTAGTCCTTCAGTGACTTGAGGTGACAGGGTGGGTTAGTTACCCTGGAGGAGGCTTCCTACTTCTCAGAAGTGAAGGGAAGAGGATTTGGGAGGAGGGGCCATATCAGGGGATCTGAGAAGAGAGGGGTATTGCAATAGGGTTGTAAAGTGAAAAAATAAGTTAATAAATTAATTAATGGGAAAAACTGTAAGGAAACTATAATAAATATGACAAAATAAATCTAGATTGGTTACAAAGATAGCAAATAAATTATAGATTATTTTAATAGGCCAGAGTAATTATATAATAGCAAAAGTTCAATTTTCATCAAGAACATATAAGAATGTAAATGTATATGTTCACATAACAACCTAAAATTTTATGCAAAATTATAAGATGTTCTCATAAGAAAATGTAATTTTTGCAGATAAAAAGTGAACAACATATGCATTAGAGATACAGAATATTTGAACAACGTAATTAGAAAATCTGTTCAAATATTTCACCCATAGGAAAAAGATTCCTATGTTTAGAGATAATAGCACACACCATTAATCTCACCACTCAAGAGGCAAAAGCAGGCAGATCTCTGAGTTTGAAGTCAGTCTGACCAACAGAGTAACTTCTAGAGACAGCCAAGTCTGCACAGAAAAATCCTATCTTAACTACTGCTACTACTACTACTATTGCTACTATTACTGCTCCTGCTGCTGCTGCTGCTGCTGCTGCTGCTGCTGCTGCTGCTGCTACTACTACTAATAGTACTACTACTACTACTACTACTACTACTGCTACTACTACTACTACTACTACTACTACTACTACTACTATTACTACCAAAACAATGAAAACTAACAAACAAGAAACTATATTTTTAGTTAAAACTTAAGTTTCAATAAGCAATCGGTTCTTGCTGATACACAGTATACCTCTCATTAATAACAAATTTAAATCATAAAGATATTAGATGATATTCATTCATTTATAAGTTAAGGAACATATTATTAAGAAACCTAACTAAAGAAATAATCAATATTTTAATTATTTTATTAAAAACTCTTAAATGAAGACATCAAATAAAGAAATAAAGGATAATTTTTCAGGGTTGGATAGATGGCTCAGTGGTTAAGAACACTGATTTCTCTTTGAGAGGTCCTGAGTTTAATTCTCAGCAGCAACATGATGGCTCACAACCATCTGTAATAAGATCATATGCACTCTTCTGATGTGTCTCAAGATAGCAACAGTGTACTCACATAAAATAAATGAAAAAAAAATAAATGTTAAAAAATAATTTTAATGCATAAAATTAGAAAACTGTTACTACTACTACTACTACTACTACTAATAATAATAATAATAATAATAATAATAATAATCCAGTACTAAACTTTCAGAATGTAGTTAATGTGAGAATACAATTCAAATACTTTGACATCTCTCTCATTGAGGGATCTATTTTAATTGCACTATATAGGATGGAATAAAATTGCTTTGGCCAATAGAAAAGGATTGAAATTGTGCTACATGAGTTTCAAGCCTGATGTTTACACAAAATGAAAATTTCTGCTTCCATCTGTTAACTATTTGGGCTGACTATTAAGGAGCTAAACTTCTTATGAATCTACTAGACCTGTGAGGGAGTGGTACTCCACTAATGAGGAAGCCTGAATCGTGTAGCAAAGAGACTTAAGAGTTGATGCCTGAGACATAGTTGTAACATAGGAAAAGTGGTACTAAAACGAATGTTAATTGGCCAAACAACCAGTCTATCAAAAGAGGAAAGGTAATGGGATGAGAGGGAGACCAAAGAGGATAAGAATACAGTAATTGAAATGAACTTTATAGATGTATAAAAATGCCAAAGATCAAAATCACTGAAAATTCTTTAAAAGAAGGAAAGAATTTAGAGAAAATTTATGTGAAAAGAACTCAAGATATATGAGGGTGAAATATTCCTGAAGAAAATGTTAGAGCAAATATTATAAAGCAAAACTGCACTGTACAAAGGCCACTAAAATTGATCAGAAATAAAAATCTAAAGTAGTAAAAGAGCAACCTGCACTAAGCAAGTAAAAAATACTGTTAGAATTGAAAAAAAACAAATAAAGGATATGAAAATTTACCCTCATAAATTCAAAACGCAGATCAAAGGACTTAATAAAAACAGTCTCAAGAATAAAGATAATACTGAAACGTTGATGAAAAGTAATCAAAACTTTGAAATAACTTCAAAATGAAACTTTCCAGGGCAACTGCTACTATCAGGGTAATCTATTAAGCAATCAAAAACAATGTTTATAACATATATTAATATATATTTTACAAAGTGGTACAAGGTACAGAAACATATGAACACTATCATAACCAGAATATAATAGTCTTTCAAAGGACCTGAAAGGAAATTTACAGGCCAGCATGTCTTGTAAAACTAATATGCAGTAATGAACAAATTTTCAGTAAGTCAAATCTGCTATATAAAATATTAGAAACACTGTTCACACAACTGACTTAGCACTTAAATAATGCAGCCATCTTTTTAATATTATTCTTCTTGGATATTTCATGTATTTACATTTCAAATGTTACCCCATTTTCCCCCTCTTCCATACCCCTTCTACCTTCCCCCTGCTTCTATGAGGATGCTCCCACACCCACCCATACACTCTCACCTCAATGCCATGGCATTCCACAACATTTGGGATAAAAGACTTCACAGGACCAAGGACTTTTCCTCCTATTGATGATGGACAATGACATCCCTTGTTACATATTCAGCTGGAGCCATGGTTCCCTCCACATGTACTCATTGGTGGGTGGTTTAGTCCCTGGGAGCTCTGTTGTGGTCTGGCTGGTTGATATTGTTGTTTTTTCTAAGGGGTTGCAAGCCCCTTAAGCTCCTTCAGTCTTTTCTCTAACTCCTCCATTGGGGTACCATTGTTCAGTACAATGCATAGCTGCAAGCATTCTCATCTGTATCATTGGGGCTATGGCAGAGCCTCTCAGGAGACGCCCATATGAGGATCCTGTCAGCAAGCACTTCTTGGCATCAGCAATAGTGACTGGGTTTAGTGTATGCAGGTGAGATGGATCCCAAGATGGGGCACACTGTGGAAGACCTTTTCTTCTGTCTCTGCCCCATGCTTTGTCCCTGTATATCCTCCAGTGAGTATTTTATTCCCTCTTCAAAGAAGGACTGAAGCATCTACACTTTGGTCATCCTTTCTTGAGCTTTGTGTGGTCTGTGTATTGTATCTTGATTAATCTGAGTTTTAGGACTAATATTCACTTATTAGTGAGTATATACCATGTATGTTCTTTTGTGATGGGGTTACTTCACTCACGATGATATTTTCTAGCTTCATCTATTTGATTAAGAATTTAATGAAGTCATTGTTTTTGATAGCTGAGTAATATTCCATTGTGTAGATGTACCACATTTTCTGTATCCATTCCTCTATTGAAGGGCATCTGGGTTCTTTGCAGCTTCAGACTATTATAAATAAGGCTGCTATGAGCATAGTGGAGCATGTGTCCTTGTCATATGTAGGAGCATCATTTGCGTATATGCCCAGGAGTGGTATAGCTGGGTCCTCAGGTAGTACTATATGCAATTTTCTTAGGAATTTCCAAACTGATATCCATAGTGTTTGTACCAGCTTGCAATCCCATCAAGAATGGAGGAGTGTTCCTATTTCTCTTCATCCTTCCTAGCATCTACTTTCACCTGAGTTTTTTACCTTATCCTTTCTGACAGGTGTGAGATGGAATCTCAGGGTTGTTTTGATTTGCCTTTCCCTGATGATCACGGATGTTGAACATTTCTTTAGGGGTTTGTCAGTCATTCAGTATTCCTCAGTTAAGAATCCAGGGACTAAACCAATACCAAAAGACTATACATGGACTGACACAGGACTCCAACTGCTTATGCAGCAGAGAATAGCCTTGTTGGGGCACCAATGGAAAGGGAAACCCTTGGTCCTGCCAAGGTTGGATCCCCAGTGTGGGGGAATATGGGGGGTACAATAAGGGGGATGGATGGGGGAATACCCGTATGGGGGGGGGGATGGGGACTTATGGACAGGAAACTGGGAAAGGGAATAACATTTAAAATGTAAGTAAAGAAATGTATCTAATAAAAAAAGAAGTTAGTGATTGCTCAAAATCACAAGTCTGGCTATATAATGTAAGTCTTTGCATTCAACTGGAGCAACCTTAATTATATTCTATATTCTCCAAAATTTCACTTAAAATTAATATTGAGATCAAAATTAATTGATAATATGAAAATAAATTGATGATAAATTGATAATAAACTCATATATTGGCCAATTAAATAAAAAGAATTCTTTGTTTAGGTCTGTGCCTCATTTTTTAATTGGACGACTTGATTATCTGGAGTCTAACTTCTTGAGTTCTTTATATATATTAGATATTAGCCCTATATCAGATGTAGGACTGGTAAACATCTTTTTCCAATCTGTTGGTTACTGCTTTGTCCTATGGACAGTGTCCTTTGCCTTACAGAAGCTTTGCAATTTTATGAGGCCCCATTTTTCGATTCTTGATCTTGGTGCAAAAGTCATTGGTGTTCTGTTCATAAAGTTGTCCCACGTGCCTATGTATCCTAGGGAGATCCCCACGTTCTCTTGTATTAGTTTCAGTGTATCTGGTTTTATGTAGTGGTCCTTGATCCACTTGGATTGAGCAAGGAGATAAGAATGGGTAAATTTGCATTCTTCTACAAGCTGACCTCCAGTTGAACCAGCACCATTTGTTGAAAATGCTGTCTTTTTTCCATTGGACAACCTTAGTTCCTTTGTCAAAGATCAAGTGACCCTAGGTATGAGGGTTTATTTCTAGGTATTCAGTTCTATTCCATTGATCTACCTGCCTGTCTCTATATCAATACCATGCAGAATTTTATCATGATTGAGGTCAGAAATAGTGAGTCCCCAAGAAGTTCTTTTATTGTTGAGAATAGTTTGTGCTATCCTAGGTTTTTAGTTATTCCAAAGGAATTTGTAACTCTATGAAGAAATGAGTTGGAATTTTGATGGGGATCACATTGAATCTGTAAATTGTGTTCAGCAAGATGGTCAGTTTTACTATATTAGTCCTGCCAATCCATGAGCATGGAAGATCTTTCCATCTTCTGAGATCTCTAATTCATTCTTCTATGACTTCAAGTTCTTGTCAGACAGATCTATCCCTTGCTTGGTTAAAGTCACACCAAGGTATTTTATATTATTTGTGACTATTGTGAACGGTGTCATTTCCCTAATTTCTTTCTAACCTTGTTTATGCTCTGAGTAGAGGAAAGCAACTGATTTGTTTGAGTTAATTTTATATCCAGCCAATTGGCTGTAGTTGTTTATCAGCTGTATGATTTCTTTTGTGGAATTTTTGGGGTCACTTAAGTATACTATCATATCATCTGCAAATCATGATATTTTGACTTCTTCTTTTCCAATTTTTATGCCTTTGACCTCTTTTTGTTTTCTAATTGCTGTGGCTAGGACTTCAAGTACTGTATTGAATAGATAGGGAGAGAGTGGGCAGCCTTGTCTTGTCTCTGATTTTAATGGGATCACTTCAATTTCTCTCTCTTTAGTATGATATTCACTACTGTTTTACTGTATATTGATTTTACTATGCTTAGGTATGAGCCTTAAATTCCTGATCTTTCCAAGATTTTTATCATGAAGGGGTGATTAATTTTCTCAAATGCTTTATTGCACATCTAATGAGATGATTATATGGTGTTTTTCCTTGGGTTTGTTGATAGAATGGATTACATGGATATATTTTCCTATATTGAACCATCCTTCCATTCCTAGATGAAGCCCACTTGGTCATGGTGAATGTTCATTATGATGTGTTCTTGGATTCTGTTTGCAAAATTTTTATTGAGTATTTTTGCATCAATATTCATGAGGAAAATTGGTCTGAAGTTCTCTTTCTTTGTAGGGTCTTTGTGTGGTTTAGTTATAATCCTAATTGTGGGTGTAAAGAACGAATTGGGTATTGTTCCTCCTCTTTCTATTTTGTGGAATAATTTGTACAGCATTGGAATGATGTTTTCTTTGAAGGTCTGATAGAATTCTGCACTAAACCCATCTGGTTCTGAGATTTTTTTTTGTGGTAGACTTTTAATGACTGCTAATATTTTTTTGGAGTTATGGGATAGTGTAGATGGTTTATCTGATCCTGATTTAATTTTGGTATTTGGTATCTGTCTAGACAATTGTCCATTTCATCCAGATTTTCCAGTTTTTTTTTTTGAGTATAGGATTTTGTAGTAGGATCTGATGATTTTTTTTTCCGGAGCTGAGGACCGAACCCAGGGCCTTGCCCTTGCTAGGCAAGCACTCTACCACTGAGCTAAATCCTCAACCCCTAACGACTTTTTTAATTTCCTCACTTTCCGTTGTTAGCTCTCTCTTTTCATTTCTGATTTTGTTAATTTGGATGTTCTCTCTGTGCCCTATGGTTAGTGTAGCTGAAAGTTTATCTTAAAAGTTTATTTTCTCAAACAACCACCCCCTGGTTTTGTTGATTCTTTGTATAGTTCTTTTTGTTTCTACTTCACTAATTTAAACTCTTGAGATTGTTTATGTCCTACTCTCTACTCCTCTTGGGTGAATTTTCTTCTTTTTATTCTAGAGCTTTCAGGTGTGCTTTCAAGCTGCTAGTGTATGCTTTCTACAATTTCTTTTTGGGGGCATTCAGAGCTATGAGTGTTCCTCTTAGCAATGCTTTCATTATATCTCATAAGTTTGGGTGTGTTGTGCCCTCATTTTCATTAAATTCTAAAAGTCTTTAATTTCTTTCTTTATTTCTTCCTTGATCAAGTTCATTAGAGTGTTGTTCAGCTTCCACATATCTTTCTTTTTTCTTTCTTTCTTTCTTTTTTTTTCTATCGAAGTTCAGCCTTAGTCCATGGTGATCTGAGAGGATGCATGGGATTATTTCAATCTTCTTTTATCTATTGAGGCTTGTTTTGAGATGTATTATATGGCCAATTTTGAGTAGGTGTCATAAGGTGTTGGGAAGAAGTTGTATTGTTTTGTTTTAGGATGAATTATTCTATTGATACCTGTTAAATCCATTTGGTTCATATCCTCTTTTAGTTTCACTGTATCTCTGTTTATTTTTTGTTTCCATGATCTGTCCATTGATGTGAATGGTATGTTGAGTCTCCCACTCTTAATGTGTGAGGTACAATGAATGCTTTGAGCTTTATTAAACTTTCTCCTATGAATGTGGGTGCCCTTGCATTTGGAGAATAAATGTTCAGAATTGAAAATTCATCTTAGTAGATTTTTCTTTTGATGAATATGAAGTGTCCTTCCTTATTTTTTGATAACTTTTGATTGAAATCAATCTAATTTGATTAGAATGGCTACTCTAGCTTGTTTCTTGGGACCATTTGCTTGGAAAATTTTTTCCCAGCCTTTACTCTTAGGTAGTATCTTTCCTTGTCACTGAAGTACTTTTGTTGTATGCAGCAAATTGCTGGGTCTTGTTAACCTATCCAGTTTTTTTAGTCTATGTCTTTTTACTAGGGAATTATGTCCACTGATGTTAAGATATATTAAGGAATAGTGATGTTGTTTCCTGTTATTTTTGTTGTTAAGGTGGAATTATGTTTATGTGGCTATCTTCTTTTGGATTTATTGCAAGAAGATTAATTTCTTGCTTTTTCCAGGGTGTAGTTTCCCTCCTTGTGTTGAAGTTTTCCATCTATTATTCTTTGTAGTGCTAGATTTGTGGACAGCCATTGTGTACATTTGGTTTTGTCATGGAATATTTTGGTTTCTCCATGTATGTCAATTGAGAGTTTTGCTAGATATAGTAGCTTGGGCTGGCATTTGTGTTCCTTTAGGGTCTGTATGACATCTGTCCAGGATCTCATAGCTTTCATAGTCTCTGGTGAGAAGTCTGGTGTAATTCTGATAGGTCTGCCTTTATATGTTACTGCACCTTTTTCCCTTACTGCTTTTAATATTCTTTTTAGTGTTGTATATTTGGTGTTTGGACTATTATGTGACAGGAAGAATTTCTTTTCTGATATAATCTGTTTGGAGTTTTGTAGGCTTCAAGTATGTTCATGGGCATCTCTTTCTTTAGGTTAAGGAAGTTTTCTTTTATAATTTTGTTCAAGATATTTACTGGCCCTTTAAGTTGGAAATCTTCATTCTTTTCTATATCTATTATCCTTAGATTTGGTCTTCTCATTGTGTCCTAGATTTAATGGATGTTTGGGGTTAGGAGCTTTTAACTTTTTGCATTTTTTCTGTTCTATTGTGTCAATATTTTCTATATTATCTTCTGCCCCTGAGATTCTGTCTTCAATCTTGTATTCTGTTGGTGATGCTTGTGTCTATAGACTCCTGATCTTTTAACTAGGTTTCGTATCTCCATGATTGTTCTCCCTTTGTAATTTATTTATTGTTTCTATTTCCACTTTTAGATTGTGGATAGTTTTGTTCAGTTCTTTCACCTACTTGTTTGTGTTTTTCTGTTACACTTTAAGTGATTTTAGTGTTTCCTCTTTAAGAGTTTCTACTTGACTACCTGTGTTCTCCCTGTATTTCTTTAAGGGTGTTATTTATGTCCTTTTTAAAGTTCTCTATCATCAGCATAAGATTGAATTTAAATCCAAATCTTGCTTTTCCAGTGTGTTGGGAAATCCAGTATTTACTGTGGCTGGAGAACTTGGTTCTGATGAAGCCAACTAGTCTTGCGATCTGTTGCTTAGGTTCTTGTGTTGCCTCTTGCCATCTGGTTATCTTTGATGTTAGTTAGTCCTACTGGCTCTTATTGGAGCTTGTCCCTACTGTGGCCCTGTGAGCCTGTGAGCACGTGATCTTAGGAGTGAGAGTACTGTTGGAAGACCAGCTCTCTCAAGGCAGGTTTTGGGTCTGGAGATCTGTGGAACAACCTTAGCTCTGGGCACAAGTGGCAACTGTAAGGGTCCTGTCCTAGACCACTGTGAGGCTCCTGTGTTTTGTGCCCTCCCAGAGGGTCTATCCTTTGACTGTTAGTGGAAAATAGAGTCCCACCTGTGGACTTAGGAGTGAGAGTGCTCCTGGAAGACCAGCTCTCTGAAGGCAGGTTTTAGGTCTGAGAGGTGGAAAAGCATTTGTTAAATGAGTGAATTATATAATTGCTTTACACAAGTCTCTTGTTTTTCTTTAGTTCTCATATGAATGTGTTTATTTTATGAATGTGTATGTGTGGGAGTTCAGGTGTACACATGCTGTGCACACATGCTGACATCAGAAGACAATTTTGGGAACTGTCCTCAGTCTCCAACTTGGTTTGAAGCAGTGTTTCCCTGTCTTCTCATGTGTTGCACAGTGTATGCTAGCTATCTCATGAGCTTCCATTTGATTTTTCTCTTTCTGCCTGATAACTTTCCGCAGAAATTCTGTGCATGGAGAAAGAAGCAGCACCACACCATGGGGCACTCCAACCTTATCTGCTCCAACTCCCTGCCTGCTAACTGCAGCCATCTTTTTAAAAAATGTTTTATTGATACTTTGTAAGTTTCATATCATATACCTCAATATCACTCATCTGCCAGTCAGGCCCAAATCCTTAAGGCCTTCAGTTATCTTAATCTGAGTCTCCTTCCTACCTCTGCCCACACATCAGAATTTGCATACACATAGTTCTTTGAAAAAAATAGTAATGCCTGGAAGGATTTTCAAATACTTCCATGGGGAGACAAAAATTGACATAACATGAATAGGAAAACATTTAAAAAGTCATAAAACTTTAGAAAATAGTATAATCATGTAACTAGTTTAAGAGATCCATTGTGTCTATTGATTGCTTCCAAACAATATTAAAGCAATGTTAATTATATTAAAATTGAACTAAAAACATAATGCAACACCAAACAAAAATTTAACAGGGGTACCTATGTTTGTTTGTATATGTGTCTGACAGTAAAAAAAAAAATCACTGTTTTAAATGAATAAGTAGAGGAATCTAACACTAACAATGGTCAAAAAGCCGAAGTATATAATTTTTTATTTACCCCAAATTTTACATGATACATAAAATACATATATATGCAGATGTTGTTTAAATGATACTATGTCATTTGGGTTTACGATGTTCTCCACAAGAGCCCTATATTATTTAGTAAAAATCCTACTACTAGGCATGCTGAGCAGAGTATTCCAACAGACACTCAAAACAATTGCTGTAATCCTTAGATATTTCCAAGAAGTTAAAGAAATACCACTATTGATGAATATACCATGTACTTCTGAAAAGAGACTCAATTGGAGCTGACTTGAAAGCCTCCTCCCTTTCAACTTAGAAGGTACTATGAATGCAACTGAGGGAGGGGAACAGCCAATAGTCCTATCCAGTTGTGATATCTTTGAATCTCAATGACCATCATGGCAAGACATGTAATAGTGTCACTCATATCTTGGTAGTAATCAAGAGCTATCTATTTGGACTTGCCTATTCAACAGGATGAGAATCATGCCTGGTACTAAATACCTTGCGAACTACCTAGATATAGTGAAGTACATATAAAAAAGGAAAACCTACTACCACCACTTTACTAAAACAGCATCATTATTAACTGTATTCTAAATAATATCCTCATACACACAGGTAAGTATAGCTCCCAACCCTCACCAAAGAAGCTTCTCTTTGCAACAGAGACCATTACATAAAATAAAACTACTAAAATACAGAGAATAACTGATCACAGAATGTTCAACCACAATGGATATTCCCACAACACAACTCCTGCCTCTAAGGCTCTGAAAGTAACACATGAAAGGGAGCAGAAAGATTGTAAGTACTACAGCACCAGGAAATCTCCTTTGAAATTCTAGTGCCTAGAAATGATAGAAAAACATCACCAATGATAGCCAACAGTATGGCTACCTAAATGAAACATGAATAAGTACAATACCAATGCACTTGCTAATGTGAAAAGGGAAATCTCAGGAGGTCTCATGCTTAGACAAAGAACTAAAGGTAGCTAAGGAATGCTGAGACTAAAACACATAATCTACCCCAGGGATGAGCCATGAGCAGTAGTTGCTTATCTAGTAACAAATGGTTAGTGCTGAAATAACTTTAAACTGACTCCATAGTGTGTGTGTGCGTGTGTGCGTGAAACAATGAAAATTAACGAACAAATGCCAGGAATTTGAGATGGAAGTGATAGAACTGAAGAGCTGAAGGAAGCAAAGAGAATGGAGGGAAATGATGTAATTATATTTAATAAAAGTAAAACATAAAAAATAAAACATAAAATTTTAAATGTTTTCAAAATAAGGTAATGAAAATCAAAAGGACTGATAGTAGTGAAAGTTACTCAGAAGTTTAAGAAGCATTTATCAAGAGCTTTATAAAATCAGAACAATTAAGACAAAATAACACTGACAGAGGAATGGACAAATTAATGAAATAGAATTAAGTACTCATAAACTGACCAATACACATATAAGCACTTGATTTTTTTAAGGAGAAGTAATTCTACAAATTTTGTCAGAAATGTTGAAAAATAAGATAAATATATCAATCATTTTATAATAGAAGAATTTCAGTTCTGCCTAAATCTATAAAGAAATGAAATCTACATAGATGTTTAAAAAAATACTACAAGGAGAGCAATATAAAAAGAATTAGAAGGGTACAAATTATTCAATTAGGGAGTCTAGAAATGGAGATGCTCATTAGGGTAGGGGAGTAGGGAAAATACATAAGAAGGGGAGGGAGATAACAGTGAATAGCAGGATACAAGTGATCAAAAATGGGGGAAATGACAGAGAATTTAGAGAGGAGAAAAGTAAATATAGAATGAGGATGGAGGAGAGAAGTATAGCAACCAGGATGTCTAAAAAGTTACAAGGAATGGTGATATTAATGATCATAAAGGTATATACTAGCTGTATTGTATATACATATGCATATGTTTTAATGAACTTTTTTATGAGAGCAGACAATACTTCATCCAAGAGCCAAAGAACACCTAATAAAAAATCCCAACATCAGACATGGGAAAACCTCTTTTGAGTTGTTGTTTAGGGCACTCCAACTATTCCCAAAATAAACAGGTATTTCCATTGAGCTTGGTTGGCCCTAGAGATGGAAGATACATCCCTGTCACTGAAAATGGTATATGGTCACTTTAGGAACAAGCAGCAAAGGCCTGTGAGCTGAACCGGATCTGAATTCTCTTTCCATGAGGACTGGCTTTTATGATACCAGGAAGTACTAGGCAAACTTTCAAAGATAGGAGACAACCATGAGTCCCCATTTATGATGGCTATGGACCACATCAATGACTGAATAAAACAATAATAGTGCATACAAACCTTGGAAAAACCAACAGTTCTCTAATTATACTCTACAAGAAAAGAAACATGCCTAGTGTTGGAAATGTAGCAAGTACTCGGTGCTAATGAAGTCATGGATCTTCTTAAAAGAAAACCTGCAACCACCATTTTATTAAACCAGAATAATTCCTAACAACAATCATAACATTTTTTCCTTATACCCACAGATTAGCAAAGTCCTCACCCCTCATCCAGGAAACTTCCCTTTGTAACTGAAAGAGATAATTACAGAAAACTACAACCACAGAGTGAGGGAGCTCTATCCTAAAATATACATTCAAAAACAAACACTAGTATCCAACACATAAGGCTCAGGGAAAACTGTGGAAGACAGAAAGATTGTCAGAGACAGAGGATCAGGGAGTATATTGTGAGACAGTGTCAGAAGCGATAACCATAAAATTTCCCCAACATGATTGCCGAAATCTGAGATAAATAAATATTTTACTAAATACATGCCAGACTGGCTTGGGGAAATCCCATGAGACCTTAACCCTACACAAAGACTGTAGGCAACTAACAATACTCAGAGTGAGAGAAATAGTCTTCTCTGGGAGAAAACACACAAATTGGCTATCCAATATCAAATAGTCAGCCCTGAAAAGATAGAGCAGGTTATAATAGCAACTAATGAAAAGGAGTTCATCCATTTGAAAGAGAACAATTTGGGATATATAGTAGCATTTAAAGGAAGAATAGGAAGGTGGGGGATATGTAATCACATTATAATTGCAAAAAAAATGAAGAAAAAATCTAATTGAAAAACTAAAACACAAACTTGTAGAAAATAATGTCAAAAACATTGTAAACAGCAATCTCTTTTATTTTCTTTCTTCTTTTTCAGCCCCCGAGCACACTCCCTTATACCCTCCCTCAACACCGCCTCCTCAGTCCAGCCTGCATAATCTCAGTTTATAGGTCCACGTCACATGGCCTGATCTTGCGTCCTGGTGTGCCTGTGCAGCTCTCACAATGGACATGGCTAGTTTTAGGTGTGTGAGGAAGTCATGAGACTTAACTGTAGTCCCGGGTGCCATCTTGGGACTGCCGCCACACCCGCTCCCCACATCCTTTGTGACTGTATAGCTCAGAATGGCTCCCTACATCTCCCCCTTTTTTCTTTTATAGAAGACCATTAAGATTTCCAGGGAGAAACTGGGCAGAGGAGCAAATGACCAAAAGAGGTGTAGCCATCTCTGTCTTAGGATCGACCTCTCACACCCCAGCCTTACCCGTACGGTCACCTTGTCGTCCTCAAGGCCCTATGTCTTAAGTTGGTCAGGGGTTAGAGGAAGTTGTCCATCATTGAGATGGCTACCTTGGGTCATCTTACCATTCCTCCCAAAAGCCCAGGGATGAAGGGGTAGGGGCCAGATGGCTTTACTTTAGGAGACTGTGGAAGTTGAGCCTTTTCTGATATGTGGTGGGCACCTTGTCTTGTTCACCTGTGAGTCTGGAAGCTTCAGCTGTTAGGAACCAGAGTTCTGAGTACGTGACTAGGCAGCTGTCCTTGGGACAGTGGAATTAGCATCAAAATACATATAACTTTAGGGCAAACAACAACTTGGAAAACAAAACTCAACCTCTAACAAACAATCTAGTCTCCAAAATCCAGTCTTCAAGACACCGAGTCTATACAACGTTTGACTGCCAATTCCTACGTATGAACGCATGATGGTGTGGTCTCCAATACCTCAACAGAGAGACATTGTCTTAAAATCTTTTCGAAGCCTGGTTTTTAGGAGAAGAGTTCTATAAAAATATTATCCCAATTTAGACCTGTTTCCCTAGATTGGCTCATGTCACATGTTGTCTAGAATGACTCTATCCAAATTACCAGTTTTATGTCAACTTTCCGTTACCAATGTTATTTTTTTTTTTACCATATCCAATAACTTAAAAGCCAATAGTCCATAACCAAGGCATGTAGAGAATATTTATACATTTAGAACCAATCAGAAACAAAATTGAAATGGCTACACATATCTTTAATATTTAGACCAAGCACCATTTTTACTTTTCTAGGTGTGATTTTAAGAGATGCACCTTGTCACCTGTTAAGTCTAATAATCAGCTCATGTAGACACTCATCCCCGGGCAGCTTATCTAGCTGACCTAGGCTCCTAGCTATAGGTGTAGGGCTCCGAGGGCCAATTGAAACTGTTTGTTGTTCATTTGTTCTTTTTTTGAAACGAGTTAAAACCAAATCAAGGTGTGAACAACCAGCAGATAAAGTTTTTACCATTTTCTCTTTTGAACATGAAACATAAAACATTTAAGCAACGAGAAACAAAAACCACAGACATAAACTGACAGACATGAACAGATTGGTGTACCAAGGACAGACAATAGACATAAAGGGGAAAAACTAGATGGTGTCCCACCGAAGGGACCCAGATATCCTTTCTATGGAACCCAGAACCAGAAATAAGCATTTTTCCAATAGGAGCCAGCAGAGAGGTAAGATTTCTCCTTTCCCCCCACTTCTACGGTGACCGTCCACTGGAGTGGAGATGATATGGACGATAGATTGTCTCAATTCCTGGTCTAGTCCATCAAAGTATTGAGACCAAATTCCTGTAAGATACTGAGATATAATACAGGGTATCTGAGCAGCATGACTGACATTCACAAATGGTATGGAAGTGACACACAGTTTTGAATATTTCCACTCACAACCCAATTGTATTAACTCTATCAAGCTGTACATGGGCGTTGAGATGTCCTTGGGGTTAGGGGGTAGGAAAAATGAAACAAATGCTGTAGCTGATGTGTCCTGACTGGTCCCAGCTGAAAGTCCTTGAGACCAGGAATCCAAGTAGGCACAGTCTGTAAAGTACAACTCTCAAGACAGAAGTTTAGAATCGAGATATCTTTTTGTTTGATTCTCCTGAATAAATTTTTCAGGCGGTCTACCTCTATCAAATCTGATCAGTATGACTCTGTGAGGTTTTTAGAGCTTAATCACACTTTTTAAAAGCACGAAGACAAAATCTTTCTCCCAAAATACTCTGTTCCTTAGTCTGAAACCAGAAAACCTTGTACCTTGTACTCTCTCCCAGAGTAATAATATAACCATAAAACTCAGAGTCACACCCATCATAATATCCGCTTGTTCCTGGAGCAAATTAACCCTTTGATACAGCAGCAAAATTCCCGCTTTCAACTGACTATTAATATTACCCTGAATATTTAAAGCTTCTGTAACACCTGTGGATAAATTACTTACAGCTGCCACAGTCTGTACTATGAAGGTAATGGATATGGCCGCAGCAATGGCTGTGGTGGCAGAAACTGTTATAACAGTAACAATGGTTGTAGTAATGTCAAAAACTCTCCAGATTTCCAGGTGTAAGCTACGTCCCTTTATCCCGCCTGGAGCATACGGAGGTGGATGAGGCGGCCCTGGAGCCAATGGTTCTACCCTTAGTTTCACTTTCTTGAAGCTGTTGGCAATGCTTTCCAGATCGTCTTCTGACATTTCCCCCTAGCTAGAATTTCCTTCAGTCTCTAATTTTTGAGAACGTTTCTTCCTAACCTGATTTAGTGTCTCATTTCCCTTTTTGAGCTCCGCGCCACAACTTTCCTCATCCCCTCTGCAATTTTTTAATAATTTCCACACTGGCAGCACTCCTTTTGGTAAAACCCCCTGTTCCTTGGCAAACCTCAAATCTTTCCCTAATTTCTTCCAATTGTGCATTGTAAGATGTCCTGTCCCTGGAAACCATGGAGCAACCTGGTCCACTGTGTTTAAAAATTTTTTTTCAGCATCTCCTTTTTTAGCCCAATTCCTTTTACTTTCAGTAAGTCTTTCAGAGCTCAGCGAACTGTCTGCCCTGACGTAGAATTTCCCATGGTGCTTGGTGTAACTTGTCGTAAAACCAGGAACCTTATCATCTCAATCTGAGAACTTAACCCTCGTCCCAAAACCTGGGAACCTTATTGTCTCAATTTGAGAACTTAACCCTCGTCCCACTTACCTGGGAACTTACGAGCTAGCTGCCCTGGCTGCAATGAGTTCTGAATGAGCAGAGGAAGATTTCCCCATATGGGCTACCACTTGTCACCTCCGTCTCCATCCCGCAGAAAGGAGCGACACCACGACGTTCTTCTCAAAGCAGTTTATTTAGGAACCTTTCTTTCTGTGTGTAAACAGCAATCTCTCTTTTCTTCCCTTCCTTCCTTCCCAGACCCCAAGCACAGTCCCTTATATCCTCCCTCAACTCCGCCTCCTCAGTCCAGCCTGCATAATCTCAGTTTATAGGTCCACGTCACATGGCCTGATCTTGCTTCCTGGTGTGCCTGTGCAGCTCTCACAATGGACGTGGCTAGTTTCAGGTGTGTGAGGAAGTCAGGTGCTAGTCATAAGACTTAACTGTAGTCCCGGGCGCAATCTTGGGACTGCCGCCACACCCGCTCTCCACATCCTTTGTGACTGTATAACTCAGAATGGCTCCATACAAAACATGTCAACAAATAAAGTTTCTAAAATACATTTAAAAATCATACAAGTCATTGGGTGGGAAAGGTAAATGAGAGGAAGTGAGGCAAGGGAATAATGTATAGGGAGATCAGAGGAGAGAGAACAGAGATAGGCAGGGATATGGGAGGGCATCTCCAGGACATCCAGAGACATGAGACAGGCCCCAGAAGCCTATGAAAGTAACTCTAGCTGAGATTTGTACCAGTGGAAGATATGGATCCTGAAGTTGTTGACCACTTCCTTCAGCCAGGCAGGACTCACAAAGGATAAATAAGGACAACAACTCACCACAAAACTTTCAACCCAAAATGTGTCCTGATTAGAAGATGTGCAGGGATAAAGAGAGAGAAAAGATGAAGGAAATGGCCAACCAATAACTGGCCAAAATCGAGACCCACTTCATAGGCAAGAATCAATCCCTGACACCATTCATGATATTCTGTTATACTTTCAAGGCTCCACCTAGCAGCTGACTGAAACAGATACAGAGAGCCACAGCCAAACATTACAGGGAGCTCTGGGAGTCTCGTGAAGAGTTGGGGAAGGACTGAGAGACTGAGAAGAGGGCATGGACTCTACAGAAAGACCAACAGAGTCAACTAACCTTGTCACTTGGGTGTCCCAGAGACTGAACCATTGACTAAAAAGCAACATCCAGCTGAACTTGGACCCCATGCACATATGTAGCAGAAGTATAATTTGGTCTTCATGAGATTCCACCAACAACTGAAGCAGGAGCTGTCTGTGACTTTGCTGCCTGCCTGTGTGTCATGTCCCCCTAGCTGGACCACCACGTTGTCTGGCCTTATGGGAGAGGATTCACTAGTCCAGCAGTAACTTGATGTGTATATGTGGGAGGGGAGCAACAACACAGGACAGGATAGGGATAGAGGGAGAACAGACTGGATGGGGACTTGGTGGGGGGGATAATGAGGATGAATCAGGAGGAGGGGAAAATTATGGAGGATATGTGTGAGGGGTATTGGAAGGGGTGAGGATGTAAAGTGAATAAATAAATTAATTTTAAAAATTACAAAAGTCAGAAAATATAAGTGTCAGGACTAGACTAATGGCTTATTGATCAATGCCCTTGCCATGCAAACCAGATGATCTGACTTTGATCCTTTGACCCACATGAAGGTGGAAGAAACAACTACAAAGATAACTTCTGACTCCCCAACTACCACCAAGTACTGTAGAACATATACTCCCCCACAGTAATAGTAAAAAATAAAATTTAATTTGAAAAACATAATTTTAAAATAATGTGAATATGCTTTAAGTTTAAAATACATGTTCCCTGGATTGTGCCATAAAAAATAAAATAACAAATCCATCCAGTTTGTAAAGATATTTATACCAAGTGATTGGCAAATAATTAGATTCTGAAAAATAATTTTAAATCAACAAAAAAATCTTTGAGAAAGAAATGGAAAAAATTGGGGACAATGCTGAATGCTTCCACATGTGATAGCAGCAACTATATCTTATCAAATATTACAGTGTGAAGATTTTTAGTACTGCAAAATATGAAGAGGAGTTAGAGCACCTATGCATAACTATTCTGGTAAAATAATGGTGTTATCTAATAAATTTGAAACGGATTATACCAATAGCATCTACATTTTTAGATTGAGCTGTTATGGTGCATGCTTAGAATCTTAACAGTTCAGAGGCTGAAGCAGGAGAATTAAAGTGAGTTTGAGACCAAGCTATTTACATAGTAAGTCCTAGGCCATCCTAAAGGACACAGAACCACTCTATCTTAAGAAATAAACAAGCCAAATGGAATTCTATTTTATAAGTATATTAATCATGCCATCTATGCATGTAATTATTTTATATATTTGTATAAAGGAACTTAATTGGAGTCACCTTATAAAATGGATTAAGTTCATCCAAGAAGCAATAATTTGTCAAATAAAAACCCACTTCCAGATATGCAATATTTTTCCCTGAATTTTTTGTCAGAGACATCTTAAAGACCCCTCAAGTCTATAGAAGCCTGTTGCAGTGCTCTTCATTGCCCATCAGCACCTAATGTAAGACCCTATTGCTAAAGATTCCATACACACTGTTCATAGGACATAAAGAAGCCAAGTTGTTAATAACTAGGAAACTTCCCTCTGTCAGAACTTTAATGGTACTGGTACTATGCAGGTCACCGAGAGGAAAATATAATCAACAGTCTAACCCATCTGTTAAGTCTGTGAGGTTCAATAATGGCCGTCATGGCAAGATTTACCCACGAGTAGCAATCGTGGCACAAATTTTATGAGATAACCAACCTGTTTCAGACTACTTTTAAGGTCCAAGTGCAGAATGAAATGCAGGCTATATAACATATCTGTATAACATATCTGTATAATATATAACATAAAAACCATGGTTGGAAATTTCATACATGAGTCTACTAGCATCATTTTACTAAATGGATATAGTACCAAACGCCACTTCAAATTATTATTTCATATCTACTGATTAACACAGCTCTCAGACATCATCAGAGAATTTTTGAGTAGTGGACACTGGTTAACCTAGAAAGCCAAAACTAGTCCAAGCACACAGAGTAAGTGTCTGTGAAGTGGTCAGCTACATATGGGGCATCTATATCACTTCTTATTCACAGTACTCACGGATCATCATGAAAAAAGGAGTAGAGACATTGTAGCAGTCTGTCTTCTAGACATGACAGGGTCACTCCACTCATGAACTCTCAGCAGCTGTCATGGTGTGCTAATGACCTATATAATATCAAGATAATCAACATTCCAATATAGATGGAAGAAGGGTTCACAAGTCCTCATCACTTACTGAGGAGTTATTGACAATTCATGGTTGGCAGAGGAGTATCAGTTTTGCTTAAGGGAATACGCTCTGGCAATTCAACCATGCTTCAGTAGATGGCCCCACATATTGTGGCTGATAGGTTATTTTTAAAAAGAAAGAAAAAGGACAGAAAGTTAGAGGAATAGGAAAGTGGAGATGGGTGTGACAGGAGTTAAGGGGATGAATAAATGTGAATATAATCAAATTACATTGATAAAATTCTCTAAGAATTAAAAGTATTAAAATAAAATATATCAAAATTCACTACTAGATACACACATGGATATATTTGCATTAATGTCCTACACTGAAGGACACCTAGACTGCTTATATAATTGGGCTATTATGAACAGTGCCAAAATAAGCAGAAATAAACATGTTCTATGTTAATCTGTTGATGCAAATTTCTTTCAATTTATTCTCAGGAGTCATGTAATTGGATGTTAAGGTATTTCTATTCTTTGTTTTTGACAGATCTCCTTACTGATGCTTCAGTGACTATACTGGTTCATATTATCACTATCAGTGAATGAGTGTGCATGAGTGATCAGTGTATCATTCATACTATTACGTTAGTAGCTTTTTATTTTTTATTATTACCTTAATTTTAATAATATATTAGTTAATATCTTTTATGATATATATTCTGAATTGGGTAAGAAATAATCAACATAATTTTAATTTGCATTGCTTCGAAGGACAAAGATATTTAAATATTTTTCACGTGTCTATTGACCATCCAAATAATTGTTTGGTTTTGTTTATTCCTTTCTTTTCTTTTCTTTTTGAATTTTTTGAGAAAGAATCTAGCCACATAGCAGAAACTAGGTTCAAACTTGCTATGTGACTCAGACTGCCTGGAAACATGCAAACTTGACACAGCCCCCTCAGTGCTAAGATTACAGGTATGTGATACCTTAGCCAGCAAATAATTGTATTATTTAATGGTAAAATACTGGGATTCTCTGTATGGCAACAAATTACAGTGACTTATAACTTCATGAAATAACACAAATGAGCCTGAGGAATATTTCTTTATTTTTTTAAGGCCAAAGAGGAATAAGGATATGGATCAATTAGTAGTGTACTGGCCTAGACAAAGCAAAGCCCTGGTTTTGACCCTAACCAATGAATAAAACTAGGCAAAGTGGTACACATAAACTTATATAGTAGTACTCGGGAGGTGAAAACAGAAGAATTCGAATGGTAATGTCATCCTGACCTACTTAGGGACATCTCTGACTTCCTAGGGTGTACTAGAATCTGCCTCAAAAAATGTAGGAAAAAAATCATAAATGAAAGCACATGACAATTTAGTTCATATAAATATTAAGCTGGACTAAATTAAAGAGATGACTATGTAGAGATACAAATGCATGTTGTAAAAGTATAAAGAAAAACAAGGATTTATGAACATTAAATTTGTGAAGAAATTACCTCAGTGAAAGAAGACAATGGGTGCACAGAGATTTTAGGAAATAGTGATACTTTTTTTAACTTGGTGCATGAGAGTATTTATTACAATTCATTACATCTTACACTTAATTTATAAATATTCTTTCTGTGCATTTTGTGTTTAATAATAGTTAAAGAATAAATTTTCTCAATTTTTAGTAAATGCAGCAAGTAGTACAAGATCAAACCCCAAGCTTAGCAGGTGAAATAAAATTTCTGGCAGCAGTTTTCACCATATATTGGTGTGGTGTAATGATATCCTTCTCTTTAATGTGAAACAGGTTCTATCAAAAGGATACCGGGAGATCAGCCAAATGCCAGAGCTAACTGTCATCCCAAGAAAAACAGTACCATTTTGGCACAAAACTAAAAACCCACTGAATTTGTTTCTCTGTGTTGTTAAAAAGCCAGGTGGTGTTGTTTCACTAATAAGAAAATAATAGATGGAAGACAGTATGACCATGGACACTTTGGATTTTACTGAGTCAAATCTTATAAATGGGAGTGAGTTAACCATAATGTGAAAGTAATAACTCCATAGTGTAGCAAAACATAGGAGCTCTAAGTCCACAAATGGAACTTAGAATTATTCAGACAATTTATAATCAATACTGAACTATCTGGAATAGTTCTGCAATAAAATTTCTTTGTAGTTTATCAGGATGTTCAAGTCTCTTTCCCTTAGTATATGAAAACAATCGGAGTCTATGAGCTTTTAATATTAAGGATTAGATGTGTAGACACCACCAGAACCAGAAGGAAACAGACCAGATAAACAGTTCTCTGCACCCAAATCCCGTGGGAGGGAGAGCTGAACCTTCAGAGAGGCAGACAAGCCTGGGAAACCAGAAGAGACTGCACTCTGCCCACATCCAGACGCCAGACGAAAACACCAAACGCCATCTGGAACCCTGGTGCACTGAAGCTCCCGGAAGGGGCGGCACAGGTATTCCTGGTTGCTGCCTCTGCAGACAGCCCGTGGGCAGCACCCCAGGAGCGAACTTGAGCCTTGGGACCACAGGTAAGACCAACTTTTATGCTGCAAGAAAGCTGCCTAGTGAACTCAAGACACAGGCCCACAGGAACAGCTGAAGACCTGTAGAGAGGAAAAACCACACGCCCGAAAGCAGAACACTCTGTCCCCATAACTGACTGAAAGAGAGGAAAACAGGTCTACAGCACTCCTGACACACAGGCTTATAGGACAGTCTAGCCACTGTCAGAAATAGCAGAACAAAGTAACACTACAGATAATCTGATGGCGAGAGGCAAGCACAGGAACCCAAGCAACAGAAACCAAGACTACATGGCACCATCGGAGCCCAATTCTCCCATCAAAACAAACATGGAATATCCAAACACACCAGAAAAGCAAGATCTAGTTCCAAAATCATTTTTGATCATGATGCTGGAGGACTTCAAGAAAGACGTGAAGAACTCCCTTAGAGAACAAGTAGAAGCCTACAGAGAGGAATCGCAAAAATGCCTGAAAGAATCGCAAAAATCCCTGAAAGAATTCCAGGAAAACATAAATAAACAAGTAGAAGCCCATAGAGAGGAGACACAAAAATCCCTGAAAGAATTCCAGGAAAACGTAAATAAACAAGTAGAAGCCCATAGAGAGGAGACACAAAAATCCCTGAAAGAATTCCAGGAAAACACAATCAAACAGTTGAAGGAATTAAAAATGGAAAAAGAAGCAATCAAGAAAGAACACATGGAAACAACCCTGGATATAGAAAACCAAAAGAAGAGACAAGGAGCTGTAGATACAAGCTTCACCAACAGAATACAAGAGATGGAAGAGAGAATCTCAGGAGCAGAAGATTCCATAGAAATCATTGACTCAACTGTCAAAGATAATGTAAAGCGGAAAAAGCTACTGGTCCAAAACATACAGGAAATCCAGGACTAAATGAGAAGATCAAACCTAAGGATAATAGGTATAGAAGAGAGTGAAGACTCCCAGCTCAAAGGACCAGTAAATATCTTCAACAAAATCATAGAAGAAAACTTCCCTAACCTAAAAAAAGAGATACCCATAGACATACAAGAAGCCTACAGAACTCCAAATAGATTGGACCAGAAAAGAAACACCTCCCGTCACATAATTGTCAAAACACCAAACGCACAAAATAAAGAAAGAATATTAAAAGCAGTAAGGGAAAAAGGTCAAATAACATATAAAGGGAGACCTATCAGAATGATACCAGACTTCTCGCCAGAAACTATGAAGGCCAGAAGATCCTGGACTGATGTTATACAGACCCTAAGAGAACACAAATGCCAGCCCAGGTTACTGTATCCAGCAAAACTCTCAATTAACATAGATGGAGAAACCAAGATATTCCATGACAAAACCAAATTTACACAATATCTTTCCACAAATCCAGCACTACAAAGGATAATAAATGGTAAAGCCCAACATAAGGAGGCAAGCTATACCCTAGAAGAAGCAAGAAACTAATCATCTTGGCAACAAAACAAAGAGAATGAAAGCACACAAACATAACCTCACATCCAAATATGAATATAACGGGAAGCAATAATCACTATTCCTTAATATCTCTCAATATCAATGGCCTCAACTCCCCAAAAAAAAGACATAGATTAACAAACTGGATACACAACGAGGACCCTGCATTCTGCTGCCTACAGGAAACACAGCTCAGAGACAAAGACAGACACTACCTCAGAGTGAAAGGCTGGAATACAACTTTCCATGCAAATGGTCAGAAGAAGCAAGCTGGAGTAGTCATTCTAATATCAAATAAAATCAATTTCCAACTAAAAGTCATCAAAAAAGATAAGGAAGGACACTTCATATTCATCAAAAGAAAAATCCACCAAGATGAACTCTCAATCCTAAATATCTATGCCCCAAATACAAGGGCACCTACATAGGTAAAAGAAACCTTACTAAAGCTCAAAGCACACATTGCACCTCACACAATAATAGTGGGCGATTTCAACACACCACTCTCATCAATGGACAGATCATGGAAACAGAAATTAAACAGTGATGTCGACAGACTAAGAGAAGTCATGAGCCAAATGGACTTAACTGATATTTATAGAACATTCTATCCTAAAGCAAAAGGATATACCTTCTTCTCAGCTCCTCATGGAACTTTCTCCAAAATTGACCATATAATTGGTCAAAAAACGGGCCTCAACAGGTACAGAAAGATGGAAATAATACCATGCGTGCTATCAGACCACCACAGCCTAAAACTGGTCTTCAATAACAATAAGGGAAGAATGCCCACATATACGTGGAAATTGAACAATGCTCTACTCAATGATAACCTGGTCAAGGAAGAAATAAAGAAAGAAATTCAAAACTTTTTAGAATTTAATGAAAATGAAGATACAACATACCCAAACTTATGGGACACAATGAAAGCTGTGCTAAGAGGAAAACTCATAGCGCTGAGTGCCTGCAGAAAGAAACAGGAAAGAGCATATGTCAGCAGCTTGACAGCACACCTAAAAGCTCTAGAACAAAAAGAAGCAAATACACCCAGGAGGAGTAGAAGGCAGGAAATAATCAAACTCAGAGCTGAAATCAACCAAGTAGAAACAAAAAGGACCATAGAAAGAATCAACAGAACCAAAAGTTGGTTCTTTGAGAAAATCAACAAGATAGATAAACCCTTAGCCAGACTAACGAGAGGACACAGAGAGTGCGTCCAAATTAACAAACTCAGAAATGAAAAGGGAGACATAACTACAGATTCAGAGGAAATTCAAAAAATCATCAGATCTTACTATAAAAACCTATATTCAACAAAACTTGAAAATCTTCAGGAAATGGACAATTTCCTAGACAGATACCAGGTATCGAAGTTAAATCAGGAACAGATAAACCAGTTAAACAACCCCATAACTCCTAAGGAAATAGAAGCAGTCATTAAAGGTCTCCCAACCAAAAAGAGCCCAGGTCCAGACGGGTTTAGTGCAGAATTCTATCAAACCTTCATAGAAGACCTCATACCAATATTATCCAAACTATTCCACAAAATTGAAACAGATGGAGCACTACCGAATTCCTTCTACGAAGCCACAATTACTCTTATACCTAAACCACACAAAGACACAACAAAGAAAGAGAACTTCAGACCAATTTCCCTTATGAATATCGATGCAAAAATACTCAATAAAATTCTGGCAAACCGAATTCAAGAGCACATGAAAACAATCATCCACCATGATCAAGTAGGCTTCATCCCAGGCATGCAGGGATGGTTTAATATACGGAAAACCATCAACGTGATCCATTATATAAACAAACTGAAAGAACAGAACCACATGATCATTTCATTAGATGCTGAGAAAGCATTTGACAAAATTCAACACCCCTTCATGATAAAAGTCCTGGAAAGAATAGGAATTCAAGGCCCATACCTAAACATAGTAAAAAGCCATATACAGCAAACCAGTTGCTAACATTAAACTAAATGGAGAGAAACTTGAAGCAATCTCACTAAAATCAGGGACTAGACAAGGCTGCCCACTCTCTCCCTACTTATTAAATATAGTTCTTGAAGTTATAGCCAGAGCAATCAGACAAGAAACGGAGGTGAAGGGGATACAGGTCGGAAAAGAAGATGTCAAAATATCACTATTTGCAGATGATATGATAGTATTTTTAAGTGATCCCAAAAGTTCAACCAGAGAACTACTAAAGCTGATAAACAACTTCAGCAAAGTGGCTGGGTATAAAATTAACTCAAATAAATCAGTTGCCTTCCTCTATACAAAAGAGAAACAAGCCGAGTAAGAAATTAGGGAAACGACACCCTTCATAATAGACCCAAATAATATAAAATACCTCGGTGTGACTTTAACCAAGCAAGTAAAAGATCTGTACAATAAGAACTTCAAGACACTGAGGAAAGAAATTGAAGAAGACCTCAGAAGATGGAAAGATCTCCCATGCTCATGGATTGGCAGGATTAATATAGTAAAAATGGCCATTTTACCAAAAGCAATCTACAGATTCAATGCAATCCCCATCAAAATACCAATCCAATTCTTCAAAGAGTTAGACAGAACAATTTGCAAATTCATCTGGAATAACAAAAAACCCAGGATAGCTAAAGCTATCCTCAACAATGAAAGGACTTCAGGGGGAATCACTATCCCTGAACTCAAGCAGTATTACAGAGCAATAGTGATAAAAACTGCATGGTATTGGTACAGAGACAGACAGATAGACCAATGGAATAGAATTGAAGACCCAGAAATGAACCCACACACCTATGGTCACTTGATTTTTGACAAAGGAGCCAAAATCATCCAATGGAAAAAAGATAGCATTTGCAGCAAATGGTGCTGGTTCAACTGGAGGTCAACATGTAGAAGAATGCAGATCGATCCATGCTTATCACCCTGTACAAAGCTTAAGTCCAAGTGGATCAAGGACCTCCACATCAAACCAGGCACACTCAAACTAATAGAAGAAAAACTAGTTAAGCATCTGGAACACATAGGCACTGGAAAAAATTTCCTGAACAAAACACCAATGGCTTATGCTCTAAGATCAAGAATCGACAAATGGGATCTCATAAAACTGCAAAGCTTCTGTAAGGCAAAGGACACTGTGGTTAGGACAAAACGGCAACCAACAGATTGGGAAAAGATCTTTACCAATCCTACAACAGATAGAGGCCTTATATCCAAAATATACAAAGAACTCAAGAAGTTAGACCGCAGGGAAACAAATAACCCTATTAAAAAATGGGGCTCAGAGCTAAACAAAGAATTCACAGCTGAGGAATGCCGAATGGCTGAGAAACACCTAAAGAAATGTTCAACATCTTTAGTCATAAGGGAAATGCAAATCAAAACAACCCTGAGATTTCACCTCACACCAGTGAGAATGGCTAAGATCAAAAACTCAGGTGACAGCAGATGCTGGCGAGGATGTGGAGAAAGAGGAACACTCCTCCATTGTTGGTGGGATTGCAGACTGGTAAAACCATTCTGGAAATCAGTCTGGAGGTTCCTCAGAAAATTGGACATTGCACTGCCTGAGGATCCAGCTATACCTCTCTTGGGCATTTACCCAAAAGATGCCTCAACATATAAAAGAGACACGTGCTCCACTATGTTCATCGCAGCCTTATTTATTATAGCCAGAAAATGGAAAGAACCCAGATCCCCTTCAACAGAGGAATGGATACAGAAAATGTGGTACATCTACACAATGGAATATTACTCAGCTATCAAAAACAACGAGTTTATGAAATTCATAGGCAAATGGTTGGAACTGGAAAATATCATCCTGAGTGAGCTAACCCAATCACAGAAAGACATACATGGTATGCACTCATTGATAAGTGGCTATTAGCCCAAATGCTTGAATTACCCTAGATCCCTAGAAAAAACGAAACTCAAGACAGATGATCAAAATGTGAACGGTTCACTCCTTCTTTAAATGAGGAAAAAGAATACCATTGGCTGGGAAGGGAGAGGCAAAGATTAAAACAGAGACTGAAGGAACACCCATTCAGAGCCTGCCCCACATGTGGCCCATACATATACAGCCACCCAATTGGACAAGATGGATGAAGCAAAGAAGTGCAGACCGACAGGAGCCGGATGTAGATCGCTCCTGAGAGACACAGCCAGAATACAGCAAATATAGAGGCGAATGCCAGCAGCAAACCACTGAACTGAGAATAGGTCCCCCGTTGAAGGAATCAGAGAAAGAACTGGAAGAGCTTGAAGGGGCTCGAGACCCCAAAAGTACAACAATGTCAAGCAACCAGAGCTTCCAGGGACTAAGCCACTACCTAAATACTATACATGGATTGACCCTGGACTCTGACCCCATAGGTAGCAATGAATATCCTAGTAAGAGCACCAGTGGAAGGGGAAGCCCTGGGTCCTGCTAAGACTGAACCCCCAGTGAACTAGACTATGGGGGGAGGGCGGCAATGGGGGGAGGGTTGGGAGGGGGACACCCATAATGAAGGGGAGGGGGGAGGGGGATGTTTGCCCGGAAACCGGGAAAGGGAATAACACTTGAAATGTATATAAGAAATACTCAAGTTAATAAAGAAAAAATAAAAAAAATAAAAAAAAAATTAAAAAAAAGGATCAGATGTGTACAAACACATTAAATAGTTACATAAAATATACAATATCAATCAAAGTCACTATTCATCTTGCTACATTTTTTTCTGAGTGAAGAAAATCTGTTTGGAACTAAAGGCTATGGATTTTGTCATCAATCTCATTATGTTTATAATTTTTTGTTGTGTAAATGTATAACTGCCTTCCATTTACTCTGGAATTTCTCATTTTAGTGCCTATGTTATAATACAAATGAAAGACTAAAAAAGAATCAAAGCACACTAACAAATTACTTTGTTTGCGAATATATATATATATATATAAAATTATTTATATACATAAATTATTTTTAACTCACATTGAGTTTCAGAAAATGTAAGTTTGATAAATAAAAATCTATAGGGAATTCTGTGAGCTCATTACAGAATATAGAAATCTCTCAGAAATAGAACAACCTCAAGTGAAAAAAGCATGCAGCATTTTAGGCAACACACAGAATAATTGCATTTATCATAGTTATTCCAATATTTTGCCCTTTTATGCCAGAGATTTTAAGAGTGCATTATAGTAAGTGTGATTCTCTGACTGGTATGTGTCTTAGCAATCAAGGCATTTTTTTTCCACAAATCTCAGTGGAAATCAGAATTAACAATCATGTGAAGAATCAGAAATTTAGAAAATTGCTCAAATGTTATTTATTCCCTGAGTCTGTTTAGCAAGAGCTCACAGTATACTCTCTCTGTGTGTCCCTCTCTCTGTCTCAGTGTCTCTATCTCTGTCTCTCTTCTTCACACAGACACTCACTCATACACACACACAAGAATACCACCACCACCACCACCACCACCACCACCACCACCACCACCACCACCACCACCATTTTTCCTTGTTTGAAACTCTCAAAAGTAAATACTTGAAAATGTATAAGGATAAAAAGGTATAAGAGTTAACAGCTATTATCAAGAAATCTAGTAAAAATAGGAATCAGTCCTCCTGGCTAATAAATATACTTACTGTAAATGGAAATTAGGAGGGACATATCAGGAAATGTCAGTTGCACTTCTCTCCTAAAAGTAGAAAAAGACACCAAGTAATGTACCATCCATTTCACTAAGAATTAGGAAATACAGAATTTAAGTGACAAGAAAAAGTTAACTAAATGGAAAACTGCTTTCAATGTGTGCACTCTGTTAGGAATATGGCAAAGCAAGTATATACAGGACAAAATACTGGATAAGTAGAGCTAGAGATATGGGTCAATTCGGCTATATGATTGAAAGCACCTACTATTCCTGCAGAAGGCATTGGTTGAGTTCCCAGCACCCACAAGGCAGCTCAAAAGCATCTGTTAATCTAGTTCCAAGATCTCCCAAACCCTCTTTTATCTCTGCAGGTTCCTGAACATCCCTTCACTCAGGCACATTAAACAAACAAACAAACAAACAAACAAACAAACACTCCAATTAAAAATACTAGATAAGCATGATCATTAGATTTGTCTATATAGAGTACAACTCTAATACATACAGGGAAAAATATAACAGTTTTACTCCTGTAAAAATAGTTTATATCTCCTATGATTTTTTAATATAATAAAGTTTATCTCATGTTATTTTTGTTAAAGCTACCACATGGAACAAAATAAGCAAATAACCAAATGTTTTAGATGAAATTTCACTTTTTAAATTTTTACCAAGTATAAGCTTTTGCAAATACTTGATATTCTTAAACATGCACATGGGTAGAATGTAGATTACATGGTAATGAATTTCAAGCTCATGTTTCAATTATTCTTAAGGTTCAGCAGCAAGCAATGGTCTGCATGTTCAAGTAGCTGTTCAAATTTACTTATTGAAAAATAATTATAGCATAACGATGTCTTTTGTGTTACTTAACTTAAATTAAACCCATTTTAACAATGATTGGTTTATTCATTAATAGTATAAATAAGTCATTCAACATAACAAAGGGTATGAAAGCCATGACTATACATGGAAGATAATGTGATATCCCATTAAAGCCAATTAAGAGTATCTAGTATAGAAAGACTGGCAACCTATGTCTTATCTTTGCTATTTTTCCCCAATGTTTTTACCATGTTAATGAATATATAGCTTAAAGCATCCTAACTAGATGGCATGACCAGGAACACCATTCTTCCCAGCACTCAGAAACCAGAGGCATGTTGAGCTCTGTGAGATCAAGGCTAGACTGTACTGTATAAAAGTAGAGAAATAAAAATTATATATATATATATACACATATACATGTCAATTAGATTTTCATTGCATTTCATTAAAAGTAAAATTATTATGTTGTGTTATTTGTATACAGAATAAAATTATATAAACCTTAATTGCATAAGTTTTACTACAAAACCTAATTTGCTAGTTGTTACATTTATGTTTTCATAAAGCTAATGTGTAATGCTTCACAGTAAGCTCAAGACCTGACTGGTATAAGTAGGATATTCTGTCACTTTTTAAAAATCCTTTTTTTTTTTGGCTCTTAAAATACATTCCTTATGTTTTAGTTTCTTGTCAAGTTCTAACTTGTATCAACTTAGTGCAACCTTCCCAAAGATTAGGTGTGTACTTGCCAGCACACCTTGCTAATGCTCAGTCACTCAGAACTATACTCCATCTGGGTATCTGTCCATGTAAAGAACCAGCTGCTCAGAGTAAATGCCTTACTCATCTTGTGTGTTGTATCACTAGCTGAAATATGCTACTGCCGTAATTACCATTCTTGACTTCTGAATAGAGCCAGCAACCAAACAACAATTTATTGAATACACAGGCTGGTGCTAATTGCTTGATCATATAATTGGGTGTAGGGATTACTTTATTACTGCTGACTGGAAACAGCTGTGATTCTTGAAAACAAAACATGAACCATGCGGGAGCCTATACATGGAACCATGAATCTGTGGGAAATACCATGGAATGATGAGTTTGGAATGCACTGAGAGACCAACTATTACATGTATTATTTAAATACACTGAGAGACCAATTATTAGATGTATTCAGATTGAAAAATGATGACTTACATTTGGAAGGGTGTTGTTTACAACTATGTTTTGTTGCCAGTGTTCTGTTGGATACAGGTTGTGGGGCAAGGAATATACTTTTTATACCACCCCCTGGGAATTTTCTGGATAGTCTTCTCTGGCCCCAAGGTTAAATCATATAAGAATAGTAGCAGAACGGGAGAACGAAATGCCAAACACGAACAGTACAGAAAGCCTGTCCTTTAGAAAGCCCTTAGGCCAGATTAAATGAGCACAATATGCTAACACTCCTCCCTCCATCTAGCATCTAAACTACCAACTAGAATGCAAACAAAAGAATTTTATTACTTTTTAGAGCTCAGATCAACATTTGGCATCTATCAGATCCTCAATAAGTATTTTGTTGGTAAAATGAAATGACAAGACAACCCATTTATGTAGTAATTCTTCATGATCAGATAGCCATACTAACTAATGAAATAAGTTAGAGGTGACATTTCTTTATTGAAAAGCAAAATGTACATATCCTTTTTTTTTATTAACTTGAGTATTTCTTATATACATTTCGAGTGTTATTCCCTTTCCCAGTTTCCGGGCAAACATCCCCCTCCCCCTCCCCTACTTTATGGGTGTTCCCCTCCCCATCCTCCCCCCCTTGTTGCCCTCGCCCCAACAATCTAGTTCATTGGGGGTTCAGTCTTAGCAGGACCCAGGGCTTCCCCTTCCACTGGTGCTCTTACTAGGATATTCATTGCTACCTATGAGGTCAGAGTCCAGGGTCAGTCCATGTATAGTCTTTAGGTAGTGGCTTAGTCCCTGGAAGCTCTGGTTGCTTGGCATTGTTGTACATATGGGGTCTTGAGCCCCTTCAAGCTCTTCCAGTTCTTTCTCTGATTCCTTCAACAGAGGTTCCTATTCTCAATTCACTGGTTTGCTGCTGGCATGCGCCTCTGTTTGCTGTATTCTGGCTGTGTCTCTCAGGAGCGATCTACATCCAGCTCCTGTCTGCATGCACTTCTTTGCTTCATCCATCTTGTCTAATTGGATGGCTGTATATGCATGGGCCACATGTGGGGCAGGCTCTGAATGGGTGTTCCTTCTATGTCTGTTTTAATCTTTGCCTTTCTATTCCCTGCCAAGGGTATTCTTGTTCCCCTTTTAAAGAAGGAGTGAAGCATTCACATTTTGATCATCTGTCTTGAGTTTCATTTGTTCTAGGCATCTAGGGTAATTCAAGCATTTGGGCTAATAGCCACTTATCAATGGGTGCATACCATGTGTGTTTTTCTGTGATTGGGTTAGCTCACTCAGGATGATATTTTCCAGTTCCGACCATTTGCCTACGAATTTCATAAAGTCATTGTATTTGATAGCTGAGTAATATTCCATTGTGTAGATGTACCACATTTTCTGTATCCATTCCTCTGTTGAAGGGCATCTGGGTTCTTTCCAGCTTCTGGCTATTATAAATAAGGCTGCTATGAACATAGTGGAGCACGTGTCTTTGTTATATGTTGGGGCATCTTTTGGGTACATGCCCAAGAGAGGTATAGCTGGATCCTCAGGCAGTTCAATGTCCAATTTTCTGAGGAACCTCCAGACTGATTTCAAGAATGGTTGTACCAGTCTGCAATCCCACCAACAATGGAGGAGTGTTCCATTTTCTCCACATCCTCGCCAGCATCTGCTGTCACCTGAGTTTTTGATCTTAGCCATTCTCACTGGTGTGAGGTGAAATCTCAGGGTTGTTTTGATTTGCATTTCCCTTATGACTAAAGATGTTGAACATTTCTTTAGGTGTTTCTCAGCCATTCGGCATTCCTCAGCTGTGAATTCTTTGTTAGGTCTGAACCCCAATTTTAATAGGGTTATTTGTCTCCCTGAAGTCTAACTTCTTGAGTTCTTTGTATATTTTGGATATAAGGCCTCTATCTGTTGTAGGATTGGTAAGGATCTTTTCCCAATCTGTTGGTTGCCGTTTTCTCCTAACCACAGTGTCCTTTGCCTTACAGAGCTTTGCAGTTTTATGAGATCCCATTTGTCGATTCTTGATCTTAGAGCATAAGCCATTGGTGTTTTGTTCAGGAAATTTTTTCCAGTGCCCATGTGTTCGAGATGCTGCCCTAGTTTTTCTTCTATTAGTTTGAGTGTATCTGGTTTGACGTGGAGGTCCTTGATCCACTCGGACTTAAGCTTTGTACAGGGTGATAAGCATGGATCGATCTGCATGCTTCTACATGTTCACCTCCAGTTGAACCAGCACCATTTGCTGAAAATGCTATCTTTTTTCCATTTGATGGTTTTGGCTCCTTTGTCAAAAATCAAGTGTCCATAGGTGTGTGGGTTCATTTCTGGGTCTTCAATTCTGTTCCATTGGTCTATCTGTCTGTCTCTGTACCAATACCATGCAGTTTTTATCACTATTGCTCTGTAATACTGCTTGAGTTCAGGGATAGTGAAGTCCTTTTATTGTTGAGGATAGCTTTAGCTATCCTGGGTTTTTTGTTATTCCAGATGAATTTGCAAATTGTTCTGTCTAACTCTTTGAAGAATTGGATTGGTATTTTGATGGGGATTGCATTGAACCTGTAGATCGCTTTTGGTAAAATGGCCATTTTTACTATATTAATCCTGCCAATCCATGAGCATGGGAGATCTTTCCATCTTCTGAGGTCTTCTTCAATTTCTTTCTTCAGAGTCTTGAAGTTCTTATTGTACAAATCTTTTACTTGCTTGGTTAAGGTCACACCGAGGTACTTTATATTATTTGGGTCTATTATGAAGGGTGTCGTTTCCCTAATTTCTTTCTCGGCTTGTTTCTCTTTTGTGTAGAGGAAGGCTACTGATTTATTTGAGTTAATTTTATACCCAGCCACTTTGCTGAAGTTGTTTATCAGCTTTAGTATTTCTCTGGTGGAACTTTTGGGATCACTTAAATATACTATCATATCATCTGCAAATAGTGATATTTTGACTTCTTCTTTTCTGATCTGTATCCCCTTGACCTCCTTTTGTTGTCTGATTGCTCTGGCTAGAACTTCAAGAACTATATTGAATAAGTAGGGAGAGAGTGGGCAGCCTTGTCTAGTCCCTGATTTTAGTGGGATTGCTTCAAGTTTCTCTCCATTTCGTTTAATGTTAGCAACTGGTTTGCTGTATATGGCTTTTACTATGTTTAGGTATGGGCCTTGAATTCCTATTCTTTCCAGGACTTTTATCATGAAGGGGTGTTGAATTTTGTCAAATGCTTTCTCAGCATCTAATGAAATGATCATGTGGTTTTGTTCTTTCAGTTTGTTTATATAATGGATCACATTGATGGTTTTCCGTATATTAAACCATCCCTGCATGCCTGGGATGAAGCCTACTTGATCATGGTGGATGATTGTTTTGATGTGCTCTTGGATTCGGTTTGCCAGAATTTTATTGAGTATTTTTGTGTCGATATTCATAAAGGAAATTGGTCTGAAGTTCTCTTTCTTTGTTGGGTCTTTGTGTTTGTGTGGTTTAGGTATAAGAGTAATTGTGGCTTCATAGAAGGAATTCGGTAGTGCTCCATCTGTTTCAATTTTGTGGAATAGTTTGGATAATATTGGTATGAGGTCTTCTATGAAGGTCTGATAGAATTCTGCACTAAACCTGTCTGGACCTGGGCGCTTTTTGGTTGGGAGACCTTTAATGACTGCTTCTATTTCCTTAGGAGTTTAAACTAACAATTTTACTTCTAATAATTTAACCATATATATGTGTGTACATATGCATAAACCTAAATGTTCAGGAATATTTTTTTTTGGTAATGGGGGAGGATGGGGAGGGGAAGCCCATACAGAAGGGGAGGGGGAGGTGTTAGGGGGATGATGGCCCAGAAACCGGGAAGTGGAATAACAATCGAAATATAAATAAGAAATACTCAAGTAACTAAAGATTAAAAAAAAGTAGAATAAAGATATGTGTCACTACAAAAAAAGAGAATATTCCTAAGTTTGTTCCTTTCCTAAATTTTATTATATATATACTATTGTATACTATATATATATATATATATATATATATATATATATATATACATATACTATTGTCTGTCTTCAGACACAGCAGAAGAGGGCATCAATCCTGTTACAGATGGTTGTAAACTACTTGCTAGAAATTGAACTCAGGAACTCTGAAGAGCAGTCATTGCTCTTAATAACTAAGCCACCTCTCCAGTCACCTATAAGTTTATTCTTAATTCTGAAAAATTAGAATCAATTGAAAAGTTCTTCAATTAGCTTCCATAATTTACATAAATTTCAATACATCCATAAAGGGAATAACATAGGGCTGTTCCTGAGAAGAGTAATTTCTCTTCAGATTCACAAGGAATTGTACTAAGGTTCAAGTGTAATTTTAAAAGAGACGTATTGAAAAGGATGCTAAGTTGCTCTCAGTATTGTTGAAACATGAAGATAAGCACACACAAGTAATGTTATAAACTCATGAAATATTTCTGGAATAATGCCCAAGGAACTGTCATGAAGAAAAATTAAATCTGAAACAAAAGCACAGTGGTTCTTTTCCCAGATGGTGTTGGTACATTTCACAGATAAATCTGAGAATATCAGGTCATTTGAGAGTGCAGGACGGGGTTTGCATAATGGGCTTCTTTGCCTTTTTTTCTTTTAAAAAAGCAAAAATGACTTTTCCGCTCCTCTAATCATGATGAACTGTGAGCTAAAGTGCAGTTCTGACCTTAGGTAAATCCATGTTAAAGGTTTAAGCACAATATCTCCAGTCTCTTCCCTTTTGCCCCACCTAGGACCTGTACCTACACATGCACTGAGACTTTTAAAACAACTCCCACAAAGGACTATCTCAGAATCCATTTAGGAAAGGACCCCTGCTTTGTTTCATATCCCAATAATGTTGAAACCAATTTTGTTGATTTTACATCTCCATCACCCACAGACAAAAGACTGGCAGAGAAAGAGGTAACAAAAAAATACAAAACTTAGCAAACATTATCTAGGGTAGCCCTCATAAAGTAAATAAGTAGATTTGAGTTTTTTTTTTTTTTCCTTTTAGATGTATGTGTGTCGGTACATGTGTTTAAAGGAGCAGAGAATTGGTTTTGGTATGTTGGCTGTCTGCCTCAGTTAATTTCCACCTTAGTTTTTAAGATTCGATCTGTCACTGAATCTGAAGCCCACTGACTCTACTTGTGGGTGGCCACAGAACTGACCTCCAGAGATTTTCCTATCTCTACCTTTTCAACAATGAGGTCACAGATGTGGGCTGCTTTGCCCAACTTTTATTATAGGCAGTGAGCATTCAAACAGGGCCTTATATATGTGTATAGAGCACTTTATGAACTGAACTTACTTTTCTTTATTTCTTTCAGTAAATGTCACACACACACACATACACAAACACACATATATACATACACACACACACACACACACACACACACACACACACACACACACACATATATATTCTGTGAGGCCTTTCAAATTTTAAACATAGCAAACCCTCAAGAATGCTCAGTTCTAATGCTGTTAAAGAATATGATATATCAATTTTTTTTGTCAGGCAAATATTTTTCCGAGGAGTTTTCTACATCCGTTGGATTGATGGGTTTATCTTGAATTGGTTTATTTTGATGGAGTACTGTATCAGGTTATTCAGGGTGGTGTGAAGTAAGAAAGGATCTGGCACTATATAGTAAAATGTGGGAGTAGGCAGATATTTTATGGCTCAACAAATGCATACTTAAAGCCAGCAGTAGCCATGAGACATCAAGAACATAACAAAAGCTAAGGGGAATCTGGTTTCTACTGGTGCTATCATTTTGACCCTTAAATCTGAGATGAGGGAATTGGGCAAAAGAAGTTCAAATTTGGCCTGTCATGTGTTGTTGCTATACATATTTCCTACTGAATGCAGCTTCCTAATGTTAAGAAAACAGTTAGCTCTTGATGTTTGATCTTGTAACATCCCCTAGTAGCCCTCCATATTTAGGAAATGGCATTTTCTTTGTTTATAATACATTAGAAAACAGTAAAGTTGACTTTTAAGGATAGTTTGAAGTGAGTTTTTAACAAAAAGGAAGAAAAAAACAGAAAAAAGAAATACACACAAAATTCAGAGGAATTTTAAATACTTAAGAAAATATAAATCTTAGTGTCTCAAACATGACAAGTTCCTTAAATAGACTACTATATTGAATTACCTATACGTTGACTCAAAGAGAACTGTATATTTAATCATTCTAATTTTCATCATTTGGTATTTTTCATAAAACAAAAAATTCATTACATTTGATATATCATACAGTAATCATATCTGTGCTGAAAGTATATCATATACAAAAATACATTATAACTGCATTAAGATAATGGATGAGAACAGTTTGTAGCATTTTCAATCAAGATAGAAACAAGGAATATATTTGTTTTCTTGCAACAATAAGAACGTTTCTACACTTAAACATATTACATTGGCATTTTTTCATGTAAAAGATGAAAATTCCATTTTGAATATGAATCACTGATTTTAATGTTACAGGTACTTTATTTTACCTATAAACATTAAATTTGGAGAGTAAGTTTAATTCAAAAAGCAAATCAAACTGTCAACACAAAACACAACTCTCATTTCAAACAGAATGAGAGATAGTTTGCTGTTGAGCCAAATATGAGTGATCATGGCCTGGAAACTGAGATTTAGATTCTAAATATAGCACTTTCTAATGCGGGAATGATTGCATGATGATTTTATAGTTACAGAGGGAAATAATCTCATGAATCAAGACATGTTTCAAATACATTGATGGGACTACCACATAAACACTGTGCTATAAACATACAGAGACTATTTGATAATCTTTCTGTTGTTAAACTTTTGAGTTAGTGCTGATGTGTAAATGCATTCCAAAAGGTATGAGAGTTATCAGAATGTTAGGCCACATACAGAGGTAAACAATTGCATATCTATTAAAAGGACTCAAGATTAGCGCTAGAGATATGACTCTGAGATTGACAACCTGTCCTACTCCTTCAGAGGACCTGAGTTTATTTACCAACACTTACTTGGTGGGTGTTTTGTTTGATTTTACTTTTTATTATTATTATTACTTTATTTATGTACAATCTAGCCATTGCCTCCTCTCCTGGTTCCCCATCCCACAGTTTCTCATCCCATTCTTCTTCCCCCATGCCTCTGAGAGGATGCTTCCCCACAACCAGGCCTCCTCATTCCCTGGACCCTCAAATCTCTCAAGAATTAGGTGTGTCTTCTTCCACTGAGACCACACCAGGCAGTCCTCTGTTGTATATGTGTTGGGGGCCTATACCCAACTAGTGTGTTCTGCCTGGTTGGCTCAGTGGTGGTCCCAGGGGTCTTGGTTAGTTGAGACTGCTGGTCTACCTACGGGATTGCCCTCCTCTTCAGCTTCTTCCATCCTTCCCCTAATTCAACCAAAGGGGTCCCCGACTTCAGTCCAATGGTTGGGTGTAAGTATCTGCATTTGTCTCAGTCAGCTGCTGGTTGGGCCTCTCTGAGAACACCACATGCTAGGCTCCTGTCTATAAGCAACCATAGCATCAGTAATAGTATCAGGCCTTGGTGCCTCAAGGAACAGAGGTGTGCATTTTATATATCAAAGCAGACCCAGCCTCTAGGTTCTCCCAGCACTTCTCACTCCCTAACTGGCACACCCTGTACTTTTCAGATCAGGGGCTAGACTGCCCTTAACAGACTCCTCCCTAAATAATCCAGATATCTTTTGTTCTCTCTCTCTCTCTCTCTCTCTCTCTCTCTCTCTCTCTCTCTCTCTCTCTCCCTCCCTCCCTCCCTCCCTCCCTCCCTCCCTCCCTCCTTTCTCAGCACCTACGTTTTCTTTCTCTTCTCCCTTCCCACTTCCTCATGGTGACTTCCATGGCCTGGGTCTTTTGGGGCTGTGAGCTTGCCTGAGAGTGTCTTCTTTGCCTTTAATATAATA
This sequence comes from Rattus norvegicus, assembly GCF_021556685.1. Classification (NCBI taxonomy): domain Eukaryota; kingdom Metazoa; phylum Chordata; class Mammalia; order Rodentia; family Muridae; genus Rattus; species Rattus norvegicus. Next base: position 99,291,932 of record NC_141554.1, read on the forward strand.
TATTAACCACAGAAAAATAAATGTTTATGTAAGGTCTGAAGAGATGATAGCTTCCCAAAAAGGTAAGGGTCTAAAATGTTGTTTAAAGGTCTAGGAAGATGTTCTCAGGTTGGTAAATACAAGTTATGAAGAATTTAACTTTCTGTAAACATAAAAAGGGTTCTTGTAAGCTTCACGGAATCCACTAAAATCTACCTCAGAGAGTCAAATGGACATAGATAAGTTTTTCAATTAACAGCCTGTTTCCCTCCCCACCTACCTATTCCTGAGGGTGGGAACTGTTTCCCTTTCATTGGTCCTGGGATGCAACCCCCATCCTTCCTCCAATTTCTAAGACCATGGGCCTAAGAGCTTCAAATGTACAACCACAAAAATGTTTTTCTCTCTAAACTCTCTTCTGCCCCTAACATCCAGGTATTCTCTCAGAATCTATATCCAGGAAAGTTCTAAAACATTTACCCATAAGTGCTCTGGTCAAGACTCACAGACTGCTTCAACTGGGCCCACACACTCCTACCCCAAGATGGTCCCACAACCTAAACAGCAGTAAAACAACCAACACTTGCTGGACTTGACCAACATTTCAGCTTTTTGTGCACATTTCAAAACTCTGTCCCCATGTCAGCGGAGAGTAATGAATACTACCTGTAAATCCATTCCAAGGGACCCAGCACTTTTCTAACCTCGGAAGGCACTAATCATACATGTATTATACATACATACATACATACATACATACATACATACATACATGGCAGGCAAAATGTTCTTATACAGGACATGAAATAAATAAATCTTCTTTTTAAGGACTAAAGATCCCCTAAGTTAATTTAGCTCTGAGATCAACAACATTCTGACTCTCACAGCTAAAATGTTCTAATTAATTTCATAGAGAATCTTTAACGTTGGTGTGTTTTCTTGTGAGAATTTCGGTTGACACACTTTCTTTGCATTTAATTTAATGACATAAACTCTCCTAAGGTAAAGTTATGTTTAAAAATGTTTTTATAGGGGTTGGGGATTTAGCTCAGTGGTAGAGCGTTTACCTAGCAAGCGCAAGGCCCTGGGTTCGGTCGCCAGCTCTTAAAAAAAGAAAAGAAAAAAACAAAAAAAAATACGTTTTTATAGCCTCTCAAATGCCTAATATATTGTCCTTCATGTGTAATATTTTTCATTGTTAAGCACTGTTTATTTCCTAAGGGATTTGAAGAAGTCAACTGTGTCCCTAAAATAGTGCATGTGATGATGGTATTGAAGATGAGCATTTGGGAGCATGATTAAGGTTAGATGAGGTCATATGAGGTATGCCTATGATCTGTGTGTCTTGATAAAGGAACATATCCTCTCTCTTTTTCCTTTCCTTTGTTCTTTTCTCCCTCAAGCTCTGAACAAAGAAGTCATCAGAACACAGACTGAGATCAATACTACCTACAAATCCACAGGATTCAGATTGAAAGTTTCTCAACAACTTGACCTTAGACTTCCCAGTCTCTAAAACTGGGAGAAATGAATATATCTGAAATGTGTTATGGCAACTCAAGGGAGTTACATGCTCATAAAATTAAATGCAATGTCACTAAACATAAGTAAAGTGCAAGAACTATTGAGATCATCAAAGAGGTCAACCAAAACAACATGCCATTAAGAGCTTGATGTTCATAGTCACTGATACTTCAGACTGGAATTTCCTCAGTTCAGTGCAAAGACAAGACAGAACATGCTGAACAATACACGTAATACAGGATTGATGGTTTTGAAGTAAACACATGTTCTGCTCATTGGTCTGTATACATAGTACAAAAATATAGAGACTATGTGAAAGGCTCCCAGAGCCGGCCCAAGAATAAAGTGCATAGCCATAAAAGGGATATGGTAGCTTCAGCATTTCTGCAACAGTCATTAAAGCCCATTATTTTGACCAGCCCCAGAACATGTCTTCATCCTTTTTCTTATTTTAAAAGGATCACTCTGATTCCAGGTGAGTACATGTCCATCTTGGTTGCTACAAAGGCTTAAAATTTTTGTTAATCAATTTTGCTGAAATCACTGAAATGGAGATATTAGTTCAGAGTGAGGGAAACTGTTTTCAATCACTCACCATGAAGATACAGAGTACACTTGTCATTTTCAATAAGCATGAAAACATAATAAGCATGCAGTAACAACTGAATAATATGAGGTTTCAGAAAAGAAAGATATCCATATTACTGTTACAATATTCTTTTAAGTTTGTGAGTGGAACACAGATTTTTGTCTTTTGGAGGAGCTTTCCACTAGGTAGATACCCAGTGAGGACATTTTTTTCTGTTTCTTTTAGAATCCTAGAGTTCAGATCTTACAGATCTGGACATCTATCAACACTAAACTGGTGTACAGAGAGTTTGAATTTTTCTTTGTGACTACATCCCCAACATTACATTGCTTTCTCATCATTTTTCTATTCTCAAAATTGAGTTCAGATAGTGTGATCATAGATACATTTATTCAAGCCCATGGTGTTTACACCCCCAAGAATGAACCCTAATATAAGGGACTATGAGTAATTACTGATATGTCACTTGAAGCTCATCAATTATAAAAAAGAATAATGCTCTGCTGAGGGATGTTGAGGGTGAGAAACGGAGGCTATGCACATATGCAAGAAAGGGGAACACACAATACAGCACCACCAGTACCTTGCTATGAGCCTAAAATTGATCAGCATAATGAAGTCAATAAAAAAGATGGATAGAGAAAAAAACTTTAATATGTAAACTTTCTGATTAATTTCATTTAAACTAATTGGCATGATGCTGTTTTGTAAGAAAAGAAAGGTAAGGAACAAACAAGGCAAACCCGATTTTTTTTTTTTAATTTAGAGTCCTTGTCCAATTCTCAATGCCCCCAAGTACTGAAAAGCTTAATTAAGTATTTTTTTTCTATTCAAAACTCTTCCCAAATATTTTCTGGGCTAATTGTCATTGTATAAAAGAAGTTGCCATGTTTATGAGCGTAACCATGGTATCCTTCATATTATCTGCATAATGCATGTGTAATTCAATCCTGCACAAAACATAATTAGAATGTAGCATAATTCCATCTCTCCTGAAGCATCACTATTGTATGAAATGTATGCAGTCAAATTATATACTGCTATAAATGAGAAAGAAGGAAAAAAGGAATACAAAGCAAAAAAAAAATGTTTAGTATTATTTGATGATTGCACGACCACAGAATCAGTCACAAATAGTCTGAAATACCCTCTGTGATTTGCAGAATCCTCTGTTCTAATCTGTATTTCTTGCTTATGACCAAAAGGTGGCAGTGTTCCATCTAATATAAGTTTGGCATTTAGTTCGTGGTAGTGTAGTCAATCTGTAATGTTCTCCACTGAAGCTAGCAAGGCGTGCATCATTAACCATTCTGCTTCACAGGCCCTGATATCTAGAGGATCAGACCAGCAACTACACTGACATAACTCATTAGCAAACTGTTGTAAATAAGAATCTTGTAGGAAAGCGTAAGGGCAGGTTAAATTAGCTCCCCCACCTTGGAAGAAAAAGAAATCCTCCTAGCTGACCTGCTGTTGGGAAGAAAGAAATTCTATTTGCATCACAAAAGATGGAAGCATTCCACCAAACTCCCAGACAAGCTTCAGCTAAGAGGCTGGCATTCCATTCATTCTTCTCTCCAAATCTCATCTGAGCAAGGTGATTTATTCTCAGGAGCATGACTGAAATGTTTTCCTATTCACCTGGTCAGACAGCCACAAGCACATCTTAAACAGCTATGGGAAATGGTTTTAACTGACCTTACAGGGTCTGATTAAGAGCAAGACAGGTGTCTTCCTGAAACAAATTACCCCAAATGAAATTTAAAACACAACAACAGCAACAAAACCTGGCTGGAGGCTTTACGCAGTGTCTCATCAGCATTCAACAACAATTCTTTGGGGCTTAAATCAAACAGGGAAAAAAGGATTTGAAGACAAATGCAGGGAGGGAAATCAGGAAAAAATTCACATCACCTACAGGGCAGCAGGGGATGCAAGGACTGTGTAATGCCCGTTGTCTTTTCCGTAGAAACAAGATGGCTATAAAGGAAGACACAGTTCCCCAAACATTATGCCCTATCAAACACAAACAGTATATGAAATATAACAGCATCCAATTTTAACAGCTTGGGTTTGGTACATCCTTCCCTAGCTCATAGATCCATTTTACATGAGAAACCAGACTGTAACAAAGCGCAGCAACAGACAAGCTTAAGCCATGAAGAAATATTTAGTATTATTTTCCCTGTTATTAGTCAAAATAAAATGGAATTATTCCTGAAATGAATTTCTAAGGGAAAAAATACCAGATCTGGATTATTTGTATAATTTAATTCTTTAGTTCTTCAGTTTTCACTCTGGCAGTGAAAATGTGACCTTTTAATGCAATGGCTTAGTACAGCTGAAATGGCTCATGTTGTCAGGAATGAAAGAGAGGCCAGTCAAATTCAAATGATCGAGTTCTCTAATTACTGGACCCTATAGTGGAACACCTGCTTGCACTCTATCCATGCCCCAACACACTCCAGTGCCTAGCCTTTTTTGGGAAAACTTAATGTACTTGGTAGCCAGCCCATTGCTCTAGAGAACAAAAAAGAAGGATGCTCTCTGAAATCTTGGATCAGGGAGACTGCAATTCTACTCAAGGGGAAATCGTACTGTTATGAAAAGATTTCAAAATTTGTTTTCCTAGTACTGATATTTTGTTAAAGATCCACGTGAGCCAGAAAGAAATAAATTGATGCTGTGTCTTGAGTCATTTCCTCTGTTTGAAATACTAAGTGAAAAGCAGCATTTTTCTGCATCAAAGGACAGAAAGAAAGAGGATAAAATTGTGTAGAGAGTAATAGTGGAGAAGCTAGGTATGTTTATTTATAATAATAACCACAGTAATTTTACAGTCCTCCTTTCTTGATGTGTGTGTGTGTGTGTGTGTGTGTGTGTGTGTGTGTGTGTGTGTGTGTGTTTTACAATCTGTTTTGTGCATATTTTCTTTGGGTAGGTAGTGTGAAATGTGGATTTTGACATATTCATCTGGCTGTGATAGATAATGGAAGTATTTTCAAGGAGGGAGGTATCAGCAGTGGCTATTGGTAGCCAACCAAAAGAACTGCGACAGTCACAGCATTTCTCCTCTGATTTGTTCCTACTCCTGTCAGAAGAAAATTATGCAGAATACATAGTGTTACTTTGCTATATCAATGGTAGTCATCGAAGCAGACCTGAAGTAGTCATCTTCATCTAAGAAAGAACGCTCTGAAGTGATAAGAATCCCACTACCTTGCATCTGACAACTACCACTTTTACAAAATTGCATTTTCTCATGTAATTAACAGCAAGAGCAACATGAAAAAGGCTTTGTTTGCACTTGTGTCTTATATAAGGCTCAGCTATCAATAACTTCCTGTTTTGCTGCTATCATTCCTCAAGACAGGAAAGCTACATAGTATTCATTCATTTTTTTTTATCATTCTTTAGTACTTGGCAGATCTTTCTGTGACAAGAAATCTAATCCCTAACCTCTATGTGATATTTTTATATGATAATACACATTTCTCCATATTGCCTGTAAATGATAGTGTGACAGGAGGCCAGAGTTTAGAGGGGGTGATGGTAGTGTTAGGATTAACATATGAAAAAAGCCAGTTGGCAGAAAGAATGAAACCTCCTCCATGGGAATAAAATCAAGAGATCAAGTAGGTGCCATACCACTGACATCCTAAGCCACAAATGATAGTGACTTAATACCTACAGTAACATCAGCATTTCCACCTCCTACGGAGTAGATTGATCCTTAATTTCCTGAGGAAACACTAATTACCTTGCCTGTAGGCCTTGCCAAACAAAGTGACTCTATTTCTCATCTGAACTAAATTCCACACTCACTTTCTGCTTCCAGACAGCTGGACTTCATCAGCTCTAGCAAGCCTCAAATTGTGAGGAACAGTGTAGTCACTGCTCTTATCAAACTTGTGACTCAAGCCAGGTGCGGCAACTAATAGTCAATGAGCCAAGTAAAAGAATCAGATTCATAGTGGAATCCAGAGAAAGATTTATTCAAAATCGCCCCATTGGGAAGAGGAATATACAGACCCAGCAAACCCTGCTCCCACCAAGGCCTTTGGGATACTGAAGTGAGATTAAAGTTTAAATAGAGGGCCAAGGATATGCACATCTCAGCAGACCCAGTCAAAGTATGGCCCACTCACCACAGACCCATCATTGACTGGCCTTCAGTTTCTTCTTGTGAGATAGCTGAAGAAGTTGTTAGAACCTTGTGAAATCTTCTTCCAGGGGACAAATCCCTCCATGGTTAGCATTATCTTCTTTTCTCAGAATAAGATTTCTGGCAAAATTCTTGTACCTTTGGGGTACTTTGTATCAGCAGTTTGATAATTAGGTGAACAGACACAACTATCTCAGACTATTTTCATTTCTGCCATGCCTATTACAACAAAATTTTGGCCTAAGACTTTTAATCCTTGGATTGTTTGAGCTCTCTAGTCCATAATCATTCTTGAGTGCTTCTGTCTTTCTTAATAAATGGTCCTTCTTGTAGCGAATGAGCATCTCCTAAACTTGAGATGCACAAGTAGTAATTCTACATATGGCCTGGAAAAAGAGTAAAATCAGTCTACTGCAAAGGAGAAAGGAGGAGAGTCATATTTGCCTAAGTCATAGATCAAAGTCTGCTTCTGCTATAGAATAAAATACTGAAAGGCAGAAATGGCAAACACTCTCTAAACAATGTTGTCAGTATTAACATACCATGCCACACATTCCTGGCCCTACAAGAGAGCTGTGCAGATGTGGGTTAGTACTTATTGATAATAAAACATTAACACTTTAAAGTGGAAAAAATGGCCCAGGACTATTTTAGCCCATTAACCCATACTCATTCTTGAGAGCCTGTCTGTCCTTAATAAATTGTCTCTATTTAGAACAAAGTATGTGTGTCCCAAATTTAGTTCCACATACTGAGACATATAAAACTAGAGGCTGCAGTGAGTGTCCTCTAGACACAAAGCCATGTCTTTTCAGATAAGGTGACTTACAGGCAGTAGCATTTTACTAAATCTTTAGCTACTACTGCTCTAAACTCACTTTACTTTTGCTTTCCTGGATTTCAACTATCATCTTAAACAAAATGGTGATATTCAACAACCTTTTGACAAAATAAATACATAAATCTCTCCCACAGCATAAAACATTAAGTAGCTAATAATCAATCATTGGGCACAAGTTCAAGCATGAGTGCACATAGGAGATGATGACTACAAACAATGCCAGAATAAATTGTAGGAGGCATAACTGAAAGCACAAGAGCTCAGTTTGGAGATCTCAAGCAACACAGTTCCTCTTAGACGGAGCTACTAAATCTATGCTTTCAAGCCTAAGTGGTCACTGTAAGCTTGAAACTGTCTTTCAGCTGGGTCCAAGAATATGCGTTTTTTTTTTTTCATTACAAATTTAAATGGTGCAGGAACATGAAGGGTGATATAAAAATGTATTAAAACAACTTCCTAGTAGAAATAACCATTCAAATCCTTTTAAGACCAAGTTAAATAAAGGGGAAAATCCACACATCCTTTTACTGTGAAACACTGGCTATTACCACCTGTGGGTAGTCTTTCAGAAGAAATGGCAGCTGTGGTTGCAATAACAGAATTTCTGCTGCAGTACAAGTACTTGAAGGTACATTTAACTTACGGCTATTCCAGTCGACGCAACTGTCCCAATACTTTACATTTATAGACAATTAAGTCAGGTCAATTTTCAGTCAATTTAATAATCTTCATTTCAAATAATTTATTGAGTATTGTAAAAATAAAAGCCATCACCTTGGACATTTTTACCCTTTTACTTTACTTAAAGCAAAAAAGGCTTATGCTGAAACCGAGCTGAGTTCTTTATTTTCTTTCACTCACTAGAATTAGAAATTTAGGGATGCAAACACAGCAGTAGTAAGCAAACACGGACAATTTATTCAATGCGCAGTCCATTTCCACTTAGAGTCAGAACTTACTTGTCACATTGATGAGAACATGGTATTAGGACGATCCATGTCTTGTCACACTAAACATAAAAGTTGTCTTAAAACTCTTAAATCAGAAGTATAAGAAATGTTTTTCCATAAAGCCCCAGTCTGCTCTGAATAACTCAAAGCTGAGTGCCGATAGACAGACAGTAAGTAAACATCTTTTTCCTAAAGACAAAAGACTTCCCATTTCCTATGAAAGTACTGGATCTCCATGACTGTGGTGGTCTGAATCATAATGGCCTCCATAGGCTCATATATTTTAAGCAAGAAGTTGCAATTCTTAAAAGGATCAGTAGGCGTATCCTGTATAGAGCAAGTGTGTCACTGGGGTTGGGTTTTGAGTATTCAAAATACCCATGTCAATTCTAGAGTCTTTTTCTCAGTTTCTAGATCAGAATATAGCTCTCAGCTATTTCTCCAGCATCACACCTGCCTGCAAACTGCTAAGGCTTTGCCATGATCATAATGGACTAAACCTCTAAAACTGTAAGTAAGCTTCCAATTAAATGCTTTCTTTCATAAGAGTTGCCTTGGTCATGGTGTCTCCTGAAAGCAGTAGAAGCTGACTACGATAATGACATAAGTTTAACCATGTGAAAAGTAGCACTTGTTTTCTTGTTTGCTTTGAGACAGCGGCCTCACTATGTAGCTCTGACTGTTCTGAAATGTCTTACATGAATCATGATGCCTTCAAAGTCAGACATCTACTCACTTCTGCATTCTGAGTGCTAGGATTAAAGGTGTGTGCTACCATACCTTGCCACTAAGAAACAGTTGTTATATTTACTTCATGATAACTTTGGTTGATTTATGTTATGAGTGTGTATACTTAGTTATTGAATTAGACAGAGCAGAATATTATTACAAGTAGACTTTTCAGGGTCATGCTCCGAACAGTGAATGCTAGCTACATACAATGATATATCCAAAGGAAAGCAACTGTAAAGATAAACCTTTACTGTTGTAGAGAAACATATATACTGTTAATACTAACACTGTTGAAGAGTAACTATGAGGAGTTTGATTAGTCACCTAAGCTAGGAGTTCTCAACCTGTGGGTCATGACCCCCTTAGGGGTCCTATGACCCTTTCCCAGGTGTTAGAAATGCTCATAGTAGCTCAAAGATATAGCATAGGGAAGATCCTGCATATCAGATATTTATATTATGATCCATAACAGTAGCAAAATTACAGTTAAGAAGTAACACCGAAATAATTTTATGGCATTGGGTTACACACAACATGAGGAAGTAAGTGTATTAAAGAGTCCTCGGCACTAAGGAATACTGAAAGTCTCTGAACTAAGCTATGCTTCTTTAGCTAGCTCTCAAAAAAAAAAAAAGAAAAGAAAAGAAAAGAAAAAGATAAATTACTCATGTCCTACCTTGATATAGAGAGACATACTGTGTCATAGAGAAGATAGTATCATTGCACAATAATGAACACAATCCCTATGAAAGAATGAGAACCTCTCATTGAGCTTCTTCCCAATACAGTCTCTACTGGCCTTTGTTATGATAATGATATTAACACACACAATTAACTTTGACATATATAGATTAAAAGTGGGTGAGATAGATTAATTGTAGCAATCTTCATAGAACCTACATGATTCTTTAATTTTCTTCCTTAAAGAATTTATATTTTTTTAATATTGTTGCATGATTTGGGTTAGGGGAGAAGTATACATGCATGGCATAGCACATGTGAACATCATAATACAATGTTGTGGATTTAATACTCTCTTTCTATCTCTATTGGTTTTAAGACTTCAACTCAGTCCATGATACTTGCATAGCACGTGGCTTTACCCACTGAGCCATCTTAATGATACAAATATCTGACTGGTGGTTGTGGGTGGTAGTGATATTTTACAGTTCTAAATTATTTTACTAGTCCATACTCATATGAGAAAAAATACAGACAACTTATTTATACAAACTCACTAACTACATGGACAATCAATGTGCATTAAAAAACAAATTGCAACCTCATCATACACAGAGCTCACGTGCAATACCAGTGGACTGTCTTCTGAACAGTTGGTTGTGAAAAAGCATGAGTTAGCATACATAAAGCAGATTTTAGATATTTATAACTCCAAGAGAATTAATTGCATTATAAGTTTGGAAATTTCATTTTACAGATGTTGACAGTCTGCATATCTTTGTTTTTCGATTCTGTGTGATGATCATGGTGGAGGGGAGAATAGTTCCTCTCTTCATGTGACTGCATTTGGAGCTCATTCTCATTAACAATGCCACTGATTTTGATGACATACATTATATGCATATAATTTTAAAAATCTTTCCCCGGTTCTTAGTACTATAAAAAGCTTGATTAGGCAATTCGCTCTTTTCATTATGTCAACTAATAAGACATCAGTTGAAAGAACAGGAAAGCCAGTAGACGGCATGAATATTCATATGGAAAAACCCCTCTGAATGGGAGATGCCTGTAAGGACCAAAAATGAACAGGAGATATGCCAACGTGTTAGAAATACTCATAGTAGCTCAAAGATATAGCTATATCTTTGCCAAATGTGGTTTGCATTACTCTGGCTCTAATGAGCAGTTAAGTATTATAAAAAAGAGTTTCTCAAAGGCTTTAAGAAATGAAGTAACTGTGATATAGATGCCTTAAATTAGCCCACTCTAAGGATTCTTAAAGCTACGTTCTTCTTTCTAAGGCTACAATCATCTGGCAGCCCATACTGCTATTTTGAAAGTCTCCATAAGCCTTATTTTCAAGGGCAATAGTTGAAGTAATGAAATACAGAGGTTTGCATATTTGCAAGGCACATCTTTAATAATTCATACATGTGCTTATCCTGTCTACACTAGTAACAGAATATGTGTGTGTTTACTTATTTGTTTTGTCTTACCTACTGTATAAAATATAAGTAAAAAGTGTGATTCATATGTTGTATAAATTTTACAGTGTCACATTGAACTATGTAAGCAATAATAGTATTTCCTCAGCATAAACATGTACTAATTTTTCTCAAGGAATATTTATTGTAGAACCAATGAGATCTCCTTGGTGAAGTGAAAGTTGTACTTGACATTCTCTAAGATACAAAAATAACTGCTCCTGCATGAGATCTATTTTGACTCTTAGACTATAACCAGAATAGCAGGTAATGAATGAGAATGAAGTAGGCAACTGAAGATTAACGTCACTCACTTTATACTTTTGCTGAATTTCAATGTTGCTACAAACAGCATTGTGATAAAAATGGTGTCATTTCAGTCCATAAAGTTTGAGTGAATTTAAGCTCAATGACCTTGAAAGTCAAATTGCTTGACCAGGTGAGATCAAATAGTAGGCACTACCTCCTTTGTAGGAGCAGTCAAGAAAATTCCAGTTTACTAGATGGGAGAGTGAGCTGTTAAGGACTATGAGAATTTTATGAATTGTTGCTTTCTCTGAATCAATTCAGAACAGTTTTATTATTTACTACATAAAATATATTTTATACTGCAAACATCAAAAATGCAATTGCACAACAGTCAACACAATCCATATGAAAGAATGAAGAAATCTCATTTGGAGTCCTCCCAACACCTACAGTGGCATACTTCAAAATGAGCAAACCCACCTTTCTGTCTCCTTGAAAATCTCTGGAGCATTTAAGAGATTTGGAGTTATTTTACTTTATGTTCATTTATATTAAATACATGAGGTAGCTTACCATAATATTTATTATCACAACACATAAAAAGTGGATCCTAGTTTTGTGGATCTGAACACATTTCTAGTTTAAGAAGAAATTTAGGACCTGTTCCTAATTATAGCCATCAGGTACATAAATTGACAATATTTCCCCTTTATTATCCATGCTCAGGCATTTCAAATGAATAAAAATTTAATTATCCTCCTTGTTTTGTAGGATATGTTCTGTGTCTTGTGTATTACAAGCCAGAGGACATTTCTCCTACTGCACTAAAAGGCAAAGATATACTCAACGTATTAATCTTCATCTAGATAGCATGGGGGATGGTTGTAGAATAGTACACAAATCAAATGGCACTTTGACTGAACTTCTGTTTGGATGATTTTATTTTCTGATCACAATTGTACAATTTTCCAAAAGTAGTTTAATAACCATACCTACTGCCTTTTGCAGATCTGTATTTCTTACACAGTCATTAATATACTCAATTCTGAATCCTTACTTTAATACTTTGGGTAGATGGCATGTTGACTAGCCACTTGTTAAAAATCAGAACCTAAGATTAAAATATATCATGCAAATTTTACTCTTTTATATTATGCATCAAGGTTATGTCTGTGTCACCAATGGATATACTATGTAGGAGACAAAGTATTCAAGCAAATAAAATGTGTCAGGTTCCATTCTTAGGCTGTATAAAATTATACTAAAGGTCAATATTGATTTGGGCTATCCTATGGAGTCTGTCAATCATATTAGATTGGTAATTTCAGAATGTTTATAACATACCCTTCTAAAATACTAACTTTTTGAAAATGAGGCATTGTCTAGCAGCTTCAAGCAAGAATTACTAGATGTGTTGCTTATTCAGGAAAACAAGCACTTTCTGATAAAAAAAAATACCGTAAGATTTAATTGATCACAACAGGTATGTGAGGTGTACTTGCGCTTTTAGGGCTTTTAAATGTTAAAATGGAATAGTAATAGAGGTTATTTTTTTCTCTAAAAGTCTTACAATTTAAAGTCCATACATTTATACATGTGTGGGACAATTAGATGCCCACTCTTCCTAAACAGAATTGTCTGCACTCAACAACATTTAACATTATTGTTTTTCCCCTCTCCTTTAACTCCCATTCATCAAGTTTTTGAGAGTGTCATCCTGACCTATTTTGAAGGCTACTTTATTTCTATAAAGAAATAAGGAAAGGGGCTGGAAGTGTGGCTTGGTCCTACTTTTTATTCATTTTTATTTTAAATTTCACATTTGTTTTATTTTTAAATTTCTTGGGGTTTTAAAAAGAAAAAAATAGTGGAGGAATAAATGAAGACTTCAAACCATTCAGAAATAGTTAAAATTAAGTATTGTTTCCCTAACTCTAACCCATCCTACTGAGAGGAAACCACAGCTTCCATTTTTGCTAGTATGTTTTCAAAAGTATAATATACAAACATAGGCATATATATATATATATGTACACACACACATATATATATATATGTATAACTGCAATTTTGCATTGTTTTGTACATTTACCTATTTTTTCATATTTTTATTAATTACTTGGGGATTTCACACCATAAACCCCCATCAAAATCACTATCCAGTCATCCCAGATACACCCCCTAGCACCCTTGTGACCTACCACACCCAGAGAAAAGGAGAAAATATTCAATTTCTATTGCCCATATATTCAATGAAATATGATAAAACTTCTGGTGGTCATCTCCTAAAAGAATACTGGATTGTTCCTACCCGAACTCCTACCAGAAGCCATCAGTGGTGGAAAGCTATACTTCATCATCCTTATTATAATTTTTTATAGTTCTCTTAGATGACTTTCTTTCTAGGCTGTTGCTTTTGGGCGGGGAATGAGGAAGGAGTAAGTATTCTCACATTTGCCTTCTGTGTACCTTCTTCTAAACTGTGAGCAATATCGACTACTATAAAATAATCAATATTTTGGTAAAGGTAGCTTCCTTGTCCTTTACACTTAGCAGGAGCAGGGATGATGTACTTCCACAAGTTCTCTAGCATCGGCATGTGCCACTGACCTCAGCATGATCTCTGATGGAAGTACAAATCTCAGACATCAATAAAGCACTCTGCCTGCTGCAGCCCTGGCCATTAACTCAGACATGGCAGCATAGGTCTAGGTTATCAACATGGCCTGAGGGGACAGTGCAGGCTACCCTCATCAACATGGCTTCATATGGAAACAAGGCCTGCAAACATCAACATGGATTCAGGCCATAGCACAGACTACAGACATCTAAATGAACTTCAGTGTTAACAGAGGCCACAGATATCAATACAGCTTTCGACTCCACCTATTCTTTATTTTTGTTGAGTACCAGTATTACATTTTATCACCCACATGGCAACTCCCAGCTGTCTATAATTTCAGTTCCAGGAGAGTCCAACATGCTCTTCTGTCCTTAGTTAGCACTACACACATTTGGTACACTTATGTGCAGGCAGGAAGCCATTCATACACATATAAATACATGTAAACATTCATACATAAATCTTTTTAAAGAAAATTTGTCTTAAAAAGAGAAAATTCATATTCTGGAATATCATCTATATATTTTACCTTTTTGAATTTTTAATTATTTTTTTCAATGTAATTATAAAAGAATGTCAGTTCCCTATCTAGGTGCAAACTATAAACATCTTGATACTGCCCAAATCTGATAGTTAATTAATTTTGCTTTGGGTTATATTAAGTGACTCGGTATGTTAGAAAATTTACAGTCCAACATGCAAACCTCAAGGACAAAATTTAAATATGAAAAATGTCATGAAACAAAACAAAAAAAATCACAGAGTTAGTTTATCATTATTAACAAAGCTGGAAGAGAGCTTAAGGTGTACCTCAGTGCAGAAGTATGTGCTTATCAGGCTGTAAACAATGACATCTTTATTTTATTTTATTTTATTTTATTTTATTTTATTTTATTTATGTTTCAGTGTTTGCTTGTGTATATGACTGTGCATCAATGTGGATGTCTAGAGGCACAGAGATCTAAAGAGCATGTTGGATCCACTAGAATTTGAGTTACAGATGGTTATATGGCATTATGTATAGTGTCAACCAAAAGTGGGTCTTTCATAAGAGCAGCAAGTGCTCTTAACCACTGAATTATCTCTCTGGTTCCCAACAGCAGTATCTTTTGAACTACATTCTGCAATCAAAAGAAAGGAACTTCTTGAACATGTGATACAGCTGTCTTCTACAGTAAATGATTTACAGAAGCAAGATGGATGGTTTGAAAATAGCCTTTTCCTCAAATGAAAAACTATTCGCCAAGTTTGAGGCAGAGATTATGGTTGAAGTGTGCTAGAGCTAGTACCCAAATCATTCATAAGCATTGATGGGGAAACAGTTTATATCAGGGTAATAAATGGACAATTTAAGAACAATTTTTTTCAGCCAACAGTGGAAATGTTCTTCCCAGGAAGAAAAGCATTCAAGACAAGAGTTCTAATCTCTATGGACAATATTCATTTAATAAATTAAAGAAAAAATGGTGCAGTTCTTTTGCAATATTGTCTTAAGAAACTGAAGAACTTAAAAATCATGGAGAATTATATCTTTTTGTTACATACTGCGATGCTTACTTTCCTTTGTGTACTTGGCTAGATTATAATATCTAGTTATCAAGTAAAACATTAATGAAGGTGTTAATTGATGGTACTTTGTAGATGTAGTTAACATCTACAATCAGTTGCTTTTTAAGTGGAGAAGATAGCACTCCCTAATGTGGCAAGTTCTTAACGAATCAGCACTAAGACCTGAAGAGCAAATTACAAGTGAGGTTTCAATGAAAGAAGCCTGAAGCTTCAGCTCCTGCCCGAGTTTACCAGCCTGCCAGCCTGCCCTATAAATTTCAGATTTGCTGGTCCTCACAGTTCTGTGAGTCAACCCTTAAAATAATCTGTCTTCCTCATTCCTACTCCTTCTCTCTAAATCCATAGATATACAGAGCTACCTCACTCACTAGCTTACAATAGATACATATCATGGTGGTTTTGTTTGTTTTGTTTGTTTGTCCTTTTGGTTTGAAGTGTCCTGAGTGATACTGCTATTTGCACACTTATAGCTTTTAAAAACTTTTTAACATGAAAGTAATAGAAATTCTGATTTCTAAACTGCCTGATAATTGACATAGCACACCTATAACCAACCATGGCATCTTATCTTTCCCAGTATTCCTTAATTCATTCAAATCAAAATCCATAGAAGACCATATCCTAAGCATAATTCTGATTTAAAGCAAATTAGAATATCTTTTCTAAAATGACAGTTTTTTGATCATTTATATTCACGGCCAGAAAGGGGAGAGAGAGGTGGGGGAGAGAGAGAGAGAGAGAGAGAGAGAGAGAGAGAGAGAGAACCACAAGTTGTGGTGGAACACAACAGTAGGGTATGCTGAAGAGGTGGAGGCAAGAGGATTTTGGGCTACACATTAAAGACATTGCATGGTGAATAATTTTAATCCTATCTCTTGCCAACAGAAGCAGGTGGATCTCTATGAGTTTGTTGCCAACCTATTCTACATAGGGGGTTCCAGGCTAAATACGATAACATAAGAAGGAAGGAAGGAAGGGAAGGAGGAAGCTGGGAATAAAAAAAATGTATGCTACTATTGCTATTATAGCACCAGCTCAATCATCACCACAAGCAAAGTAAAGCTATACCCATAGCTAACTTCAAGGAGAATTGATTATGCTCACCGTTGTGACTGTATTAGTGGATATAAAGAGTAAAGGGGAGTAAATCAAAGATCCTTGTGTGAACCACTGTTAAAATTAAAAAGAAGATTAATAAGTAGATTAGCGTCTTTTAAACAGATAAAAGATGCAAATAGCATGATCAATTGTATCCTTAGCAGAGTCAGTGGAAATCTAATTTTACTATTTCCCCCTTTCTTAAAATTATGGTGGAAATTTTAAGATATTTTACCATTGAAATGCTTATTTCTATTTAATCTTTCTAAACTATGTGTCTGACTTTTCTAGCCTGTACTTGAAACGCTCCTTACCATTTACAGCAATTTCTTATATTCGTTATACTCATACCTTATCTACCTGAGTGGCACTCAAAACTCATGGACACACAACATGTTTTTACTTAGGTCATTCTCAATATATGAGTTCAGTTGTTTTGTATAGGATATAAGCTTTTAGATGGGAGAAACAAATATTTACTAAACAGGTTTTAAAATAGGAAATGTCCTCTACTAGATAACATTTTCCTAGGATTCAGTAAAAGTCAGAGTACTTGTGAAATAATGAATATTTAGTAGTGTAGTCTGCTGATTTAGTATTCTAAGAAGGATGGACCCAAAAACAAAATAAAATATAATATTTTGTAAAAAAAATAAAAATTGTAACCTGCTATCACAGGTCAGGTTTAAACTGTGTCTTGCAAATTCAACTATGAAACAGTTAAGTGTCTCTCAAGACATAATATGATCCTCCTTCTACTTTGATAAGTGGTTTAACCTGTCTTATGGTTTTGTTTTCTTTCTTTTCGTTAGGGAATGGAAACTGAGAATATCCCTTGGAAATCAAAAGAGCCAACATAGGAAGGGCTAATAGAAATATTTAAGAGTCTTTGACTCATGGCAGTTATATGATTAACAATGTTTGGTTCTATTCTTATTTTTATGTCATCTGAGAAAAGAGCTTATATATTAAAAAATCCATGATAAACAAAATATTATCTACTACCCATATATTTTCAACTTTTGTTACTAAATATGCATTTGAAATAATATATGAGAGGCAGACACTATTTAGACAATCCTAAATATTAATTACTCTTCCTGATAGTCAGGGCCACTTTAATAAATTCAATGCATTTTACAGAAACACAAGCTTTGCTTCTAATCTAGTTCTCTATGAGTTTTGTCTTCTAGATGTGAAAAAAAGCTTGGAGACTTTCCCCAATTGTAACTGGTATCCACCTCCTTCTCTTTTCTCATTTACAACTTTTTCCCTTGTTTTAGAGACAAGATGATGAAAGGTTTTTTTTGTCATTGTTTTTTTCTGCTTTTTTCATTTTAAAACAATACAGACTCTAAACAATAATCAGTAGAAATTGGATATTTGAAAAAAACATGAGAAATAGAGCATGTATAATGCACTAATCTAATTTCAGGTAGCCAGAATCTTCCTGTAAGTTGACTGCTCACTTGCTTGGCAAAATCCAAACATGATATCTATTATTAAATCATCCATCAAGATGTATATCCAGATACTTTACCGTAAGAAAAATCCAGTTTAAATACACTTCAGGAAAAAAAAGAGAGAAATCTCTTTTCTCTAATTACATGAAAGCTTGAAAGTAGGATGTCTTTGGGTAAAACTTTGTCAGTAGGCTAATATCAGGTACAATCCTCTCTGTCATTCTATTCTGTATTCCATATTGCTTGTATACTTCAACTCCTTCATTCAAACTTCTGTATCTATCTCAGGCCAATGCTTGTTTTACAGCCACAAAATTGCTGCAGCAATGGCAACTTTGATTCTTGCTATTAAAGAGAAGAGCAAGAATCCTTTTCAGCAGAGATTACTATTTTGAAGGGATCTGAACCACCCTTCATTAAATCAATCACTATTGCTTGGAGGAATGTGTATGTTGACCGGTTTAGTTAGTAAGAGCTTTAAGAGAGGTGAGCAAGCTGGAATCATGTTTTATAATGTATGGAGATAATAGTTACATGAAAAGTAGAGATATAACCAAGAAATTTCCAACATAATATTAAAAAACATGTTTGTAACAGCATTTGTAAAGTTCTAGAGATGAACTCTTGATGAAGAAATATGCATAGTACTTTAAAATATTAACTTAGTATTGAATATGCTAACATAACCTAAAGTACATATGTGAAGGAAGATTCCCGAATAGAAGCCATGTCTGCAAAAGTTTATTGACTGACCTGAACAGAAGTGATCTGGAGAGGTTAGAATCTGACAGGTCCAGAAGCCAATCTCCTTATCTGAGCCAACTTTGCCTCCTAAGCTGCCATCCCTTGCCCACCTCTGTATCTGAACTATCATCCTGGGTTAACAAATTAAAACAAACAAATAAACAAACAAACAAAAAACCTTTTGGAATCTAGCTTGCACAAACCCCAAAATTCAGAGAGCATCTGAGGCCTACAAAAAAGCTTAGAGCTTCAGAGGGATGTGAGGCCATCACCATGGATGGAAGGTGGCAGCAATGATTCCTGGAGCAACAAACTGAGAGTTCACATGTTGAATCACAAGCAAGAAGTAGAGGGTTTGAACTGGAAATAATATGATGCTCAAAGCCTGCCCCTAGAGACATACGTGCTCCTCCATGACCATACTTTCTAAATTTCCACATACAGCCTTTCAATCTGGGATTCATGGGCTGAAATGTATGAACCTGTGAGGGTTATTTCTGATTCAAACCACCACTTTCTGCACCATAATGTAAAATGTATCAAGTCCAACTTCACAAGGAAAACTGCATTCCTTCAACATATAAGGACACAGAATATACAGTACTATTTTAAAAGGAATGGGGAAATGGGAAATACTGGACCAAAGCAAAACCACAACCCAGCAGAGCTAACAATTAAGCCTATATACATTGAAGTTTGTAATTTGCTTTTTGATTTTACAAGGGAGCTAAAATGAAGAGACTGCCTTAAGGCTCAGAAAAGACTTTGTACTTTTAAACACTGCTGTGACTGTAAAAGACTGTGGGAAAGTTTAAAGACTTACAACATTTGTGGTTTATTCTCTGCTGCCCATACTTGAATTTCAAGATGTGAGCCTGCTGCTCCTTTCCTCTTGCTTTCAGATTGTTGTCAAGACTCCCTGCCATGATAAACTTTTCTTTTGGAACCATAAGCTAAATAAACTCTTTCTTCTGGAAGTTGCCTTAGTCATGATGTTTTATCACAGCAGTAAAAAAGTAACTAAAACAGTGTTTCTTTGCAATCTATTCATCTAAAGCACTCCAAATTTGAGATTTTTTTTCACTCTTTACTCATTAAGTTTCTAGTTAAAGCTACTGAATTAGCTTTAACCAGCCTTAAATTGACTTTAAATAGCCTTTCTGAAGTTTGAATCTCCTTCCATGAACTTGGAAAAATTCTTGCTTTTGATATTGATTATGCGAGAATTAACACTTTTAGTCAGACAGGAATGCACCCCTTCAAGTTACAATTTTCATGAAGTCAAATTTTATGTATGTATTTCTGTTAAATTCTGTATATTTCTTCTGATCTCACTAAACCTGTACAAGAATTTCCATGAAAACCATTTTGTTTTCTGTTCAAATGCAAGAATGGCTACTTCACTGAGTGATTAAACCATGGTTCTACAAAAGAACCTTGCATTGATATTGAACAATTTCCTGTGTACTTAAAACATAGAGTATTTCTTTGTGATATCAGAATTTAAGATTATTATACCTTGCTGGTTGTGAAATAAGTTTACTTAATCCTAATATGTATTCTATTGATCACAAGTTAACTTTACAGGTGGTAAGCAACTTAGTTTTAGACAGCTTAACTGATGTATCAGGCCCATGGTTTTATTTCCAATACTGCAGTACAGTTGTATCTTATTGTCTTAATTTATCCATCCAACAAATAGTTGTTGATCATATGCTGTTAAATCAGACATAATTTTAAGCTCTAAGTACAAAAAATGTGAACAGTACAAATATACTAGCTTCACAGTTCATTATTCTAATACAGGGGGAAGTTTCAAGAGGCAAAATTCTATATTTACATTCATTTTATGATACAAATAAAGAAAGTAAAGTAGCAAAACAGTATAAGCAATTAGTGTTTAAATAAAGATTATCAAATTTTGCTGCTAAAATAATATTTATATTTATTTGCTTATCTATTGGCCTTTTTGAAACATTTTCTTTACGTAGCCCTGGCTGACCTAGAATAGCTGTGTAAACCGGGTTTGAATTGAACTCATAGATCTTCCCTCTTCTGGAATTGAATGCTTATGCCACTACATCTGGCTCCATTACTACTTATTTTTCTCAAGATAATAACAGTTTTCTTCCCCATTTTAATATATACAAAATGGTGGTGATTGAAAACTAGCCTAATTTTTTAGCTGCTGTTTTTAACATTTTAAAACAATGTTTCAGAGAAAGAGCACACAAACTTTAAGGACTTCCTTTTGTCACTATTGATGTGTAAAAATTTGCACTTAATTTTAGGTTTCTACCAAGTCTAGCAACCTGAGCAAAGTTGAGTCCCCCAGAAATCAATTTAGTGGTGATGGAAGGGAAGAATGCAACTCTTACAAGTCATTCTCTTACATACATACATGCATACATACATACATACATACACACACACACACACACACAAACACACACTATTTTAACTTTAAAATGGTCTCTCTACTATGTTTAATGTTTTCTCTGTAAAGTTATATAAATATGTAGGGAAATTTAATCTGGCAATGTGACTACTCTGATTGGAATACTCTTAGAAAACACCTTTAATCCCAAACAAGGAAGAAGGTAAAGTTAGGTTGTGGAGGGAAGCAGCTATGTTTGAAACTTTTGTCTATTTGAGAGGCAGACAAAATAATGAATCAGAAAAAGATTTGGCAGAATGAGTCAGAGATAGGAAATGCCCAACTCATAAGAACAGCACAGGAAAATAAGCTATCTAAGAGCAGCACAAGAAGAATTAGTCTGGTCTGTTCAGTCAGTGGAATTTTCTGTTTGGTCAGCCAGCATATGAGACAGTGTAGTGAAATTGAGTTTATTTTAAGTCAGCTCCTGCAGGAGAGGCAGTTGAAGCCAGTTAGTAATAGATTAGAACCAATTGCCATAGTTAGTTTGAAGCCTACCAAAAGCAATTCAGCAAGAAGCTGAGAGAAGCCAAGTTGAATGAGTCAGCATAGAGAGGAAAATGAACCAGAGCAGCTGAATTGAACCAGCCAGCCAGAGCTCAGAAAGAGGTAGAAAGGGTGAGCTTATTCAGCATTAAGTCTTGGAGGCAGGAAGCATTTGACTGAGGCTGAAATCTGAAGTATTGAAGGTCTGTACTCATAATTAGATTGTACGGTGGTGTCTTAGGGTCTTATTGCTGTAAACAGACACCATTACCAATATAAGTTTTATAAAGGACATTTCATTGGGGCAGGCTAACAGATTCAGAGGTTCAGTCGATTATCATCAAGGCAGGAGCATGGCAGCATCTCAGCATCCAGGTAGACATGGTGCAGGATGACCTGAGTACTACATTTTCACCAGAAGGAATCCAGGAACTGACTGAGAAATCTCAGAGAGTTAGGATGAGGGTCTCCAAGCCCACTCCCACAGTGACAAATTTAAACATGTATTATTGAAACATCACCTAACTATATACAATTTCTGACCAGTGTAAAAAGTATTCCCAACTGCAGTATTTAGAGAACTGGAGATAGAAACTTTGGCATAAGGAGTCATGAAATAAATGGTAAGATATGTATATCATTTGGAACAGAAAAAAACTTCTTATAGGCAAAGCTGGTGATAAAAGTATATAATTCACAGGACTCAGGTAGCTGAAAACTTGATTATAACCTCTGTTATATAGCAAGACATTTTCTTAATAGATAAAGCAACAATAAAAGAACTTCTGTATAAATTGTGCTTAAATTTACCACAGGTTCACAGCTCTCTATAACCAAATCCCATGGGGGTAGAGAGCTGGACTGTCAGAAGTATGAGTCACCTGAGAACTCAAGTGAAACAACTACTTCTGCTCACATTCCTGGTCCAAGAGGAACCTGCCTAGGGCCCTCTGGATGCAGGGACCTAGGAGCAGTCAGGGGCAGGACCCTTCCAGTGTATGCCTGAGCCCAAAGCTAAAAGCCAGTCATCAGGAGCAATGACACACCTCAGAGCAGAGGTAAGACAAACTCTTCTGTTACAAGCAACTCCCTTGGAGGCTTCAGAACACACAAACCCAGGAGCAGCACTCAGTTCCCAGATCTGGCTGAAAGAAAACAGGTCTACAGAAGTGCTAATACATGGGCTTACAGGAGGGTCAAGCCACTGTCAGAAACAGCAAGACAAGCTAACATCAGAGACAAAGTGGTAGCAAGAAACCAAGACTATTTAGCATAATCAGATGCCCAGTTCTCACAACAGAGCATATACTGGATATCCAAAAAAAAAAAAAATCCCTTAAACAATTATAGGAAAACACAAACAGGAGAAGGAATTGAATAAAACAATACAGGATTTAAAAATGGAAATAGAAACAATAAAGAAATCACAAAGAAAGCAAACCTGGATATAGAAAACCTAGGAAAGAGACCAAGAGTCATTGATGCAAGTACCAGCAACAGAATAGAAGAAATAGAAGAGAGAATCTCTGGAGCAGAAGAAACCATAGAAAAGAATTACATAACCATTAAAGATAATATAAAACATAAGAAGCTATTAACCCAAAACATTAAGAAAATGCAGGACACAAAAAGAAGATGAAACCTAAGGATAATAGGTATAGAAGACAACTAAGACTCCCAAATTAAAACGCCAAAAAATACTTTTAACAAAATTATAGAAGAAAACTTCCAGAACCTAAAGAAAGAGATGCCAAAGCACACACAAGAAGCCTACAAAACTCCAAATAGAATGAACCAGAAAAGAAACTCCTCCCGTCACATAATAGTAAAAACACCAAATGCACAAAAACAAAGAAAGAATATTAAAAGCAGTAAGGGACAAAGAGCAAATAACATAAATTCAGACTTATCAGAATTACACAAGACTTCTCAGAACGGACCATGAAAGCCAGAAGATCCTGATCAGATGTCATACAGACCTTAAGAGAACACAAATGCCAGCCCAGACTACTATATCCAGCAAAATGCTCAATAATATAGTTGAGAAACCAAGATATTCCATGACAAAACAAAATTTCCACAATATTAATATTTTCCTCAAATATACCCCTACAAAGGATAATAGATGGAAACTCCAACACAAGGAGGGAAACTACACCATAGAAAAAGCAAGAAAATAATCTCCTCACAACAAACCCAAAAGAAGATAGCCACACAAACATAGTTCCACCTCTAAAAACAGAAATAACAGAAAAAAATCAGTGTTCCTTAATATATCTTAACATCAATGAACTCAATTTCCCAATAGAAAAGCATATACTAACAGATTGAATATGTTAAACAGGACCTAGCACTTTGCTGCATACTAGAAGCACACCTCAGTAAAAAAGACAGACAATACCTCAGAGGAAAGGTTGGAAAAAATTTTTCCAAGCAAATGGATCCAAGAAAAAAGTTGGAGTAGCCATTATGATATCTAATACAATCAACTTTCAACCAAAAATTATCAAAAATGATAAGGAAGGATACTTCACAGTCATCAAAGGAAAAATCCACCAAAATGAATTCTCAAACCTCAATATCTATACTCCAAAGGCAAGGGCACTAGATTCATAAAACAAACCTTAACAAAGCTCAAAGCACACATTGCACCTCCCATAATAATAGTGGGAGATTTCAACACCCCACTCTAATCAATGGACAGATCATGGAAACAGAAATAAAACAGAGATATATAGAATCTAACAGAAGTTACAAATCAAATGGATATAACAGATATTTATAGAGCATTTTATCCTAAACCAAAGGAATATTCCTTCTTCTCAGGACCTCATGGTATCTTCTCCAAATTGACCATATAATTGGTCAGAAAACAGGCCTCAACAGATACAGGAAGATAGATATAATCCCATGCATCATTTCAGATCACCACGGAATAAGGATGGTCTTCAATAACAACAATAATGACAAAAAGCCCACATATACATGAAAGATGCACAACACTCAATGATAATTTATTCAAGGAAGAAATAAAGAATGAAATTAAAGACTTTTTAAAATTTAATGAAAATGAAAGCACAACATACCTAAACTTATAGGACAAAATGAAAACAGTACTAAGAGGAAAACTCATATCTGAGTGCCTAATAAATAAACAGGAGAGAGCATACATTAGCAGCTTGAGAGCACACCTAACAGCTCTAGAACAAAAAGAAGCAAATACACCCAAGAGGCAGCAGGAAATAATCGAACTCAGGGCAGAAATCAACCAAGTAGAAACGAAAAGAACTATACAAAAAATCAACAAATCAGGAGCTGGTTCTTTGAGAAAATCAACAAGATAGATAAACCCTTAGCCAGAAGGACCAGAGGCACAGAGAGTATGTACAAATGAACAAAATCAGAAATGAAAAGTGAGACATAACAACAGAATCTGAGGAAATTAAAAAAATCATCAGACCCTACTGCAAAAGAGTATATTCAACAAAACTGGAAAATCTCAAGGAAACAAACAATTTTCTAGACAAATACCAGGTACCAAAGTTAAATCAGGAACAGATAAACCATATAAACAGTCCCATATCCCCAGAAAAAATGGAAGGAGATATTAAGTCTCTCAACCAAAAAAATCCAGACCCAGATTAGTTTACTGCAGAATTCTATCATACCTTCATGGAAGGCCTAATACCAATACTGTACAAAGTATTCCACAAAATAGAAACAGAAGGAGCACTCCCAAATTCCTTCTAAGAAGGCACAATGATGCTTAAATCTAAACCACACAAAGACCCTACAAAGAAAGTGAACTTCAGACCAATTTCCCTTTTGAATATCAACTCTAAAATACTCAATAAAATTCTGGCATTCTGAATCCAAGAACACATCGAAAAGATCATCCATCATGATCAAGTATGCTTCACCCCAGGGACGCAGGAATGGTTCAATATAAGGAAATCCATCTGTGTAATTCACTATGTAAACAAACTCAAAGGAAAAAGAAAACCACATGATCCTCTCATTAGATGCTGAGAAAGAATTTGACAAAATTCAAGAGGTATTCATGCTATAAGACTTGGAAAGAGCATGGATTCAAGGTCTATACCTAAATAGAGTAAAAGCAATATACAGCAAACCAGTAGCCAACATCAAACTAAATGGAGAGAAATTTGAAGCAATCCCACTAAAGTCAGGAACTAGACAATGCTGCCCACTCTCTCCCTACTTCTGCAATATAGTACTCAAATTCGTAGCTAGAGCAATCAGACAACAAAAGTGTCCCCACCAGCGGGGACCCAGTTATTCAGGGTCCCAAAGGGGCGCTACCCTTGGGCCTAAATGGGTGGTGAGAGAAGGAGACCAAGCAAAAGTTCTGTTGTCAAGGTCTCGTTTATTGAGAGAAATGTACAGCATTTAAAGCTCTGAGGCAGGAATAGAAGTGGGAACTGAAGCTTAGGGTGGGGGAGTTTGGGAAGTGCCCAAGGATATAAGGTGAATCACTACACTGCAAGATATCCTCCTATATAACAAAGAGGCAACAGTCTTCCCGGGACATGTTCTTTTGAAAAGGTGGAACCCTTCTCAGTAATCTGCTCAGGGACATCCGGTGTTTTGCTCAGGCTGAAACATCCTGTCATTGCTCCCAGGGTCTTCCTGGGAGAGGCTTTAGTTCAACAATCTCATGTCTGTATGGCAGTCATTTCAAGGCTGAACCTCTGTGACCATGCAGCCCAGAGTCACGTAGCCACCTTGAGCTATGCAGTCACAAAGCGGCAAGGCCCAAATCCAATACAGCTCCCTACACAAAAGGAGGTCAAAGTGACACAAATTTGAAAGGAAGAACTCAAAATATCACTATTTGCAAATGACATGATAGTATACTTTAGTGACTCCAAAAGTTCTGCATGAGAACTATTGTACCTGATAAACAACTTCAGCAAAGTGGCTGGGTATAAAATTAGCTCAAAGAAATCAGTAGCCTTCCTTTATTCAAAGGATAAGCAGGCTATTCAACAATAAAAGAACTTCTGGGGGAATCACCATCGCTGACTTCAAGCAGTATTACAGAGCAATAGTCATAAAAACTGTATGGTTCCTGAACAAAACACCAATGGCTTATGCTCTAAAATCAAGAATCGACGAATGGGACCTCATAAAACTGCAAAGCTTTTGTAAAGCAAAAGACACTGTCATTAGGACAAATCAGCAACCACCAGGCTGGGAAAAGATCTTTACCAATCCTACATCTGATAGAAGGCTAATATCCAAAATATACAAAGAACTCAAGAAGTTAGACTCCTGAGAGCTAAATCACACTATTAAAAATGGGGTACCGAGCTAAACAAAACATTCTCAGCTGAGGATTATCGAATGGCCATAAAGCACCTAAAGAAATGTTCAACATCCTTAGTCATCAGGGAAATGCAAATCAAAACAACCCTGAGATTCTACCTCACACCAATCAGAATGGCTAGGATAAAAATCTCAGGTGACAGCAGATGCTGGTGAGGATCTGGAGAAAGAGGAACACTCCTCCATTGTTGCTGGGATTGCAAACTGGTACAACCACTCTGGAAATCAGTCTGGAGGTTCTTCAGAGTAACTGGATATTACACTACCTGAGGACCCAACTATACCTCTCTTGAGCATATACCCAAAAGATGCTCCAACATACAACAAAGACACATGCTTCACTATGTTCATAGCAGGCTTATTTATAATAGCCAGAAGCTGGAAAGAGTCCAGATGCCCTTCAAAAGAGGAATGGATTCAAAAAAACGTGGTACATCTACAGAATGGAGTACTACTCAGCTATCAAAAACAATGACTTCATGAAATTCATAGGCAAATGGAATGAAATAGAAAATATCATCCTGAGTGAGATTACTCAATCAATGAAAAAATACTTGGAACACACTCATTGATAAGTGGATATTAGTCAAAAAGCTCAAATTACCCAAGATGCAATCTACAGACCACAGGAAGCTCACGAAGAAAGATGACCAAAATGTAAATGCTCACACTCCTTCTTAAAAGGGAGGAAATATTCATAAGAGCGGATATGGAAGCAAAGTTTAGAACAGTGACTTAAGGAATGACCATTCAGAGCCTGACACACATGTGGCCCATATATTTGCAGCCACCAAAACTGGATAAGATGGATGAAGCTAAAAAATGCATGCAGAAAGGGACTGGATATTGATCTTTCCTAAGAGAAACATCCAGAGCATGTCCAATACTGAGGTCAATGCTAGCAGCAAACCACCGAACTGAGAAGAGGACCCCCTTGGGGGGAATTAGAGGAAGTATTGAAAGAGTTTAAGGATCAGCTCCGGAAAAAAAAAAGATAGAGTTGAAGGAGCTTGCAATCCCATAAAAACAGCAATGCTAACCAACCAGAGCTTCCAGGGACTAAACCACTACCAAAAGACAATACTTGGACTGACTCAGGACTCCAACTGCATATGTAGCAGAGAATAGCCTTGTTGGGGCACCAGTGGAAGGGAAAGCCCTTGGTCTTGCCAAGGTTGGACCCCCCAGCGCAGGGTAATATGGGGGAGGGCAATAAGGGGAATGTTATGGGAATACCCGTATGGGGGAAGGAGAGGGGAGGGAATGGGGGCTTATGGACAGGAAACCGGGGAGAGGAATAACCTTTGAAATTTATGTAAAGAAATATATAATAAAAAATTTAAAAAATTAGGGAAATGATACCCTTCACAATAGTTGCAAATAACATAAAATACGTTGTTGTAACTCTAACCAAGGAAGTGAAAGATCTATATGACAAGAAATTCCAGTCCCTGAGGAAGGAAATTGAAGAAGATTTTAGAATATGGAAAGACTTCCCATGTTCACGGATTGGCAGGATTAATATAGTAAAAATGGCCATTTTGCTAAAAGCAATCTTCAGATTCAATGAAAACCACATCAAAATTCTAACTCAAGTCTTCATAAAGTTAGAAAGAAAAATTTGTAAATTCATCTGGAAAAAAACCCAGGACAGCAAAAACTATCCTCAACAATAAAAGAATTTCTGGCAAATCACCATTCCTGACCTCAATGAGTATTACAGATCAATAGTGATCAAAAAAAAAAAAAAAAACTGTGTGTTATTGGTACAGAGATAGGCAGGCAGATCAGTGGAACAGAATTGAAGACACAGAAATGAACCCACACAACTATGGTCACTTGATCTTTGACAAAGGAGCTAAAACCATTCAATGGGAAAAGATAGCATTTTCAACAAATGGTGTAGTATCAACTGTTAGTCAGCATGTAGAAGAATGTAAATTGACTCATTCTTATTGCCCTATACAATGCTCAAGTACATGTGGATCATGAACTTCCACATCAAACCAGATACAATCAAACTAATAGAACTAAAAGTGGGGAAGAATCTGCAACACAAGGGCACTAGTGAACATTTCCTGAACAAAACACCAGTGGCTTATTCTCTATAATCCAGAAACGACAAGTGGCATCTCATAAAACTGCAAAGCTTCTGTAAAGCAAAGGACACTGTCATTAAGACCAAATGGCAATCAACAAATTGGGAAAAGATCTTTCCCAATCCTCCTACATCCTACATCCAGTAAAGGAGATATATATATATATATATATATATATATATATATATATATATATATATATATATATATATATATATAATCAAAGGAGATATATATATATATATATATATAATCAAAACTAGACAATATTGATGAAGCCAAGAAGTGCATGCTGATAGGAGCAGTCTCAGCAGAGCATAACAAACATCAAATACAGAGGTGAATGCTAGTAGCAAACCACTGAACTGAGAACAACGTCCCTCTTGGAAGAGTTAGAGAATGGTTTGTAGAAGCTGAAGGGCCTTGCAACCACATAAGAACAACAATACCAACCCACCAGAGCTCCAAGGTACTAAACTACTACCAAAGACTACACATAGATAGACTCATGTCTCCAGCTTCATATGTAGCAGAGGATGACACTGTTGGGCACCAATGGGAGGAGAAGCCCTTGGTCTTGCCCAGGCTGGACCCTGCAATATAGGTGAATTTCCGGCAGGGGAGGTGGGAAATGTGGGTGATTATGAAGGGTGAACACCCTTATAGAAGATGGGGCATGGGGATGGGATAGGGGGCCCATGGTCAGGAAACCAGGAAAAGAAATAACATTTCAAATGTAAATAAAAAATATCCAATAAAAAAATTTACCACACATTGCAGGGTATTTGATCACACTGTGAATCACAAGATTGTGTTCTTTACTGGAAAATCCTGTTTTTGTTGTGGTGTAGTTCAGCCTTTAATCCAAGACCTTTCAGCTTTAGTGTTGTAAACAGTATTAAATAAAGTCAACCATATGTCAACAGGAAGAGCAAACAACCTGTTGAAGGGAAATGAACATAGGGAGTAAGAGAAAGTTAGGAGGATGAATAGAGAATTGCACAGGAAATACTATGAAGGGACATTTAGTTGGAGGGGGTTTTGAGATGACATGGGAAATGGAAATATTCCTTCCGGAACTTCAGCTGATAAGAAAGGTCAGCTTTCTCTTCTTATCCGAATTAGCAGGTTGTTACCCCTGTACGTAGCTCCTGAGTCTTCACTGGTAAAACCAAATGAATGAGATATTTAAAAAATAAAAATAAAAACAATGATTGCGTAAACTGACACATTAAATAAAGACCAATTACTTGCATTTAAAGACACATATGAAGCAGATCAAGATATTCTAGAACTTATACCCATTAATAAAATGAACAAGAAAATTAAAGCTATTACATCTATATCTAGAAGAGAAATGTGAGTTTGAGAACGAAGGACTAAATTTTCTGATAGATTTTCAGCTTCATTGTGATGTTGAAAATCTGGGCTTTTGATTTTCATCTGGAACACTATGAATCATGATAATTTTATTATAGGACGACTATTTTCATCCATAATTATAGAACCTATTCACAAAAATTAACTCTACTTACCATACAGAAATATTGTCAAAACTCTAAGGACTTTTGTCATATTAAGTTCAGAATAGACATATTCATTCTATAAATTGAATTATCATGAAATGCTAATATGAAATAAAAGGAAAAATTCAGTTGTAAATTATGAATGTGGAAATCATAACAGAGGCAATATGTTGTTCACAAATGTGGCAACATTTTACTGTACTTTTATTTTTTACCTACTATATAACTTTAATATTATAATCAAATGAAAAAACTATAAGACACTAATTTGTAATCCGTAACATGGCTTAAAAAGGAGACTGGTTACTATGAATTATCCTTAATTGGAAACTAATAATCCCATTATTGGGGGCTACTTATATTTAAAACACTAATCAGATTTTTAATTATGGGAAATTATCATTTGGCATTTATTTTATGGAATCAGTGACTACTGTCATTCATCAGCTCTACTCAAACTTTCAAGAGCACTGAGGATTCATCTCATCAATAGCACACTTTCCCAAATGGAAAATTCTATGTAAGCAATGATGATTATGGGTATCTCTTTGTGCAGATGAGCAACTGAAACACATATGCTCCTTCTCAGAAACAATAAAGTAATAGCGAACATCTGTGTAGCATTTCTATTATGTCAGGAGCTATTGTAAGAATTTAACCCAACCTAATTCATTTAATATACTCTAGCAATAAATGGTAGTATAATTAATCTTTTGGGAAATGAAGATGCTTTGTTGTAATGTACTCCAATATCTGCTGCTAAATAATTTGGTTGTAATAAATGTCATTTTCTTACAGTTGTCTTGTCAATTAATGCTTTGTTCTGTGAGCAGAAGGAACCACTTGCTTTCTGGCCTATTGTGTGGACTACATCTTCTCAACTCAGAAGTAGGCTTTAGTAACAAGGAAAGTAGGCCAAGTCTTTCATAAATTAAAAAGTTCTGCACAATGATTATGTTCTACTGGAAATATTTTTAAAATAATATATTCCTGGAAAATAAGTATATATTTTATTTTAACAAACATACTTTTCTCTGAGTTGGCTATGTTGTGAGAGCTACGCCACACAAATGACTACTGAATACATCCTATTGAAACTGTGTTCAGATATCTTTCTTTTAATTCCGGCTTATACTGCATATGGTCTTAAGACTGGATAGACACTTGGGACTGTTCTCAGTGAAATGAATGAAAAGCTAACTAAATAGGTAGGTTATAACCTTATCAAAAGCAATCTACAGATTCAATGCAATCCCCATCAAAAGTCCAACACAATTTTTCACGGACATAGAAAAAATAGTTCTAATCTTCATATGGAAAAATAGAAACCAAGGATAGCCAAAAGAATTCTCAAAAACAAAAGAACTTCAGGAGGATTCACCATCCCTGTCACCTCAAGCTGTCCTGTAGACCAATAGTAACAAAAACTGTATGCTATTGTTACAGAGGTAGGTAGGTAGACCAGTGAAATAGAATTAAAGATCCAGAAAATGAAACCAAACAGCTATGGTCATTTCATCTTTGACAATGGAAACCATCCAATGGAAAAAAAAAAGATAGCATTTTCAACAACTGGTGCTGGTTCAACTGGAGGTCAGCATGAAGAAGAATGCTAATCAATCCATTATTATCTCCTTGAACAAAAATCCAGTCCAAGTGGATCAAGGACCTCCACATAAAACCAGGCACACTCAAACTAATAGAAGAAAAAGTAGGGAAGAGTCTTGAACACATAGGCACAGGGAGAAATTTCCTGAACAGAACATCAGTAGCTCAAGCTCTAAAATCAACAATCAATAAATGGAACCTCGTGAAACTGAAATGCTTCAGTAGGGGAAAAGTCAGCATCAATAGGATAAATAAGCAGCCTATAGATTGGGAAAAAAATCTTCAGTAGCCATACATTCAAAATAGGGCTAATAGAAAAATACATCTATAAAGTCCTCATAACCTTAAACTGGAAGAAACCAAATAACCCAACTAAAAAATAGGGCACAGTGCTAAACAGAGAAATCATAACAGAACAAGCTCAAATGTCTGAAAAGCATTTAAAGAAATGTTCAAAGTCCTTAGTGATCAGAGATATGCAAATAAAAATGACCCTGAGATTTCACCTCACACCAATCAGTCTGGCTAAGATCAAATATTCATGTGACAGCAGATGCTGGCATTGATGTTGAGAAAGAGGGGCACTCCTCCATTGCTGGTGGGATTGCAAGCTGGTACAACCACTCTGGAAATCAATCTTATAGTTCCTCCGAAGATTGCAAATAGTTCTATCTGAAGACCCAGCTATACCACTCTAGGGCATATACCCAAAAGATGCCCCACCAAACCACAAGGACACACATTCCACCATGTTCGTAGTGACTCTATTTGTAATAGCTAGAAGCTGGAAACAACCCAGATATTGCTCAAAGAAAGAATGAATACAGATAAAGTGGTTCATTTGCACAATGGAATATAATTCCACTATTAAAAACATCATCATGAATTTTGCAGGCAAATAGATGGAACTAGAAAATATCACCCTGAGTCAGGTTATACAGACCCAAAAAGAAACATGTTATGTAATCATTGACTGGTGGATATGAGTGAAAAAGAACAGCATACCTAGGATGCAACCCACAGACCACAAGAAGTTTAACAGAAAGACCCAAATGAAGAGGCTTCAATCTCACTTAGAGGGGAAAACAAATAATCACAGGAGGCAGAGGGAGGGGCAGACCTGGGTGGGAGAGGAGAAAGGGAGGGAATAGGGAAACAAAAAGGATCAGGTATAGAAGGCAAGGGGTGGTTGGTGTGAACCAGAGAGAAGCATACAGGGCCAAAATTATGAATGAAGATAACCAGCATTGGTGGTGGGAGGAAAGGGAACCCTCTTGAAAGTACCAGAGACTCATGATGTGAGAGACTCTATTGACTCAATGGGTGTGATATTAGCCAAAATGCTCAACATTGGGGAGATGGAACTATAGGAGAGGGAACCAAGGAGGGTACAACGACTGGAATTTAAATTTAAAATGAGGCAGGCTATATAATTATCAGACATTCTTTTCCAGTTATGTCATATTCACTCTGTAAACTGCAGTGGTACACAGCTGTATCTCTCCAGTCAGATGATTCCTTTCTTTTTTCTTCTGCAATTTTTTGGGGCAATATTTTTCTACCCCCTTGCCTTCCTCCTATTTTCATACCTTTTTTCTGTATCTCCTAATCTTTTAAAATCTGTTTAACTTTGTTTTCCCTCTTTTTCTCCCCTTCCTTTGATTCTTCATGGCATAGTCTCTTTTCCTATTAATGTGAATAAACACACAACAAAAGCAACTTAAAGAAGACAGGGTAATAGATCACAGTTGAATTGTATAGTCTATCATGCTTCCATATTCCTGGCTGTGCCAGTTTAAGTCAGCTGATTACTTTGCATTTGTAGTTAGGAAGTACGGAATTTTTGTGTGTTTTTTGATTCATTGATTTCTTGTTTTCTTTCTTTCATTCTCTTTCTTTCTTTTTAACTTTCTCCTTATTTAGTTGCAGATATTGGCTGGGTTATTGTATTGGCCATGATAAATTCCTTCATAGACTCTCTTTGATCATTTCTTCCCTCCTCTTTCACATGTTCTCATGATTCTTGTAGTATTTATATATCTGTGTTATTAATCCTCTACCTGATGTTGGCTCAGCAAATATTTTTTCCCTATCTTATCCCTGTGCCCTCACTGGTTAGCCAAAGGAGGGGCACTACTAGGAGGTGTGCCTTTGTTGGAGGAAGTGTGTCACTGTAGTCGTGGGTTTTAAGACCCTCCTCTTAACTGCTGGAAGACAATCTTCTCCTGACTGCCTTTGGATCAAGATGGAGTACTCTCAGCTATTTTTCCAGCACCATTCCTGCCTGGATGCTTCCATGCTTCCTGACCTGATGATAATGGACTGAATCTCTGAACCTCTAAGCTAGCCCCATGTAAATGTTGGCCTTTATAAGAATTGCTTTGATTATGGTGTCACATCAAAGCAATGGAAACCTTAGCTAAGACACTGGTGTTGTAGGAAAGTAAGCAAACTATATTTTTGCAAGTAGAATCCCAAAAGTATAACCATATCTCTCACCGTGTACTAAAATGGATTCAAAATTAATTAAAGAACTTAGTGTAACAGACAGTGGTGGCACAGGCCTTTAGTCCCACTACTTGGGAAACAGAGGCAGGCAGGTCTCTGAGTTTGATGCCAGCATGGTTTACATAGAGTATTAATGTACATCAGGGGATATACAGAGAAACCTTGTCTCAAAGAAAAAAAAAGAAACAAAAAACAAACAAACAAACAAAACCTTAATGTAAGCTTTTAAACTGGCAGAGAAAAATCAGTAAAACTCCTCCATATATGGATATAGATAAATATTTTCTCAACAAGACTCTAATATAAGAAATAATATGAGGGACTGATAACTAGGATCACATGAAACTATAAAGCCTCAGCATATCAAAAGAACCAAATCTATGAAACAAACAAACAAAATCATCAAAGTGAAGAAACAACCTATAGATTGGGAAATTATCTTTGCCAACCATATATCAAACAAATGATTAATATTAATGAAACGTAAAGAACTATATGATTTATACATATGCGTGCTCACGCACACACACAGACACACATGCACACACACACACACACACACACACACACACACACACACACACACCCCATAATCATCCAGTCAATAAATAAGCTAATGAATTGAATGGATACTTCCCAGCAAAGAAATAAAATGATAAATATTTTTTAAAACCTTTAACATCTTTAACTTTCAGTAAAAGAATTAAAACTCTCATTAAAATTCCAGTGATAATGGCATAACAAGGAAAAAAATGTGAGTACATATTGGCAAAGATACAGGAAAACAATAGGTAACCAATGCAACTAGTATAGCCAGTATAGAAGGAAGTATGGAGGTTCCTTAAAACATGCAAATAGAATGGCCATATGTTGCAGTATACCACATTTGGATATATATCCAAAGAACTCTAAGTTAACATGCCACAAAGATATTTTTATATCCATGTTTGTGAGTCCACATTCTGCCTGCTCCTGGGATATGCTACATGCTGCTGTGGAGGCTAAATTCAGGGAGCTAACTAGACTGCATTTGCCATACAATGTCATTATCAGCTGCTGGGGCAGGGGTTGAGGGATGAAGCCTAGGATGCCAGAGGTGGAGCAAAGCTGGGGTTCCCAAGCTCCTGGGCATCCACTCACCCCTGGAATACCACACAGTGGAGTTGGGAATGAAAAATCCATGGGACTACGACTAGGCAGAGACTGGTGCTTCCAAACTCCTGTAAGTCCAGGCACTGCTGGGTCTCTAAGAGTTAGGAACAGAGTTGGGACCCAGCAGGCTGGAGCTGGGAAAATGGGGAACTCTGGCTCATCTCATTGGCGATTGTTCTTAGCTTGGCTGCAGTTTTTTCAAGTCCAGAGAGGCTTTCTATGGGATACTTGAACTACAGCTCTGTAGACAAAAGCTTTCTCCATGCTCCCCATGGTAATTTCGATGGAAGAGACACTACATGTTTATCCATATCTTTTATTGACTGTTCATCTTGGAAAGTGGATGCATATCAACTCCTCAGAGTGGACCAGAGATTAAATTCCTTTTGTAGGGAGGAATGTCCAGCAAGGGAATCTTATTAGATAAAGCCTCCGGGCCTCTAGATATATCATCAACATGGAGAACTTTGTTATTGTTTATGTGACCACAAGTCACATTTCCTTGTATGAGAACTGTGGCACATGTGTTCTAGGCCAGTAATCTAGTGGGGAGCAGGGAACCACCTACCATCTCAGGTAGGTGCCTGGGTACCAGGAACTCTGAACCCACTCAACCCACCAAGTTTTCTGGCAAGGTTCATTGTTCCACAATGATTATAGCCATACTATCCACAAAAGACATGAAAAGAAACAAGCCATGATGTCCATTAATAGATGAACAATCAATATGTTCAGTATATATATTTATTTGGCCATAAAAAAGGAAATTATGGCATACATGCATTTCAAGGTGTGTGTGTGTGTGTGTGTGTGTGTGTGTGTGTGTTGTGTATATTTGTGTGACAAAAAATTGGAATGTAGATAGTGGGAGTGGATATGGAAATTTAAAAGAAAGTAGGCAATAAAATTATCATAGGAAACATGTAGAAGGAATGAAGAATTGGAGATTAAGAGAAGAAAGGGAATTAACTGATATAGGGATAGAGACAAGCTATGGTAATATGGGAAGTGTGTGATTGAGAATAATGTATAATTACATACATGCATGAAGATGCCATGATGAAACCTAACATTTTATATAATAACCTTAAATATTAAGTGTAAATGATTGTACTATTTCATGCATCAAAATATTGGGAGCCAAACAGCAGTATTAGGAAGTTAATCTCTGTGAAATTCCAGTGAAAATAATCACTAAGTCTTTATATAAGACATAATAATACCATATAAGGTCATAGATTGAATTTTGACGACCAGGTAAGTGGTAAATAAATTTTTAGTTCAATGATCCTGTGATCCAGTGGGTCTCAACCTGTAGGTTGTGACCCTTTGGATTCAAGAAGAAACGATCCTTTTACACAGGTCATAGGTCACCTAAGAACACTGGAAAATACAGATATTTACATTATGATTGTTAATAGCACAAAAATATATTTCTGAAGCAACAACAAAATAATTTTGTGGTTGGGATCACCACAACATGAGAAATTGTATTAAAATATCACAGCATTAGGAAGGTTGAGAGAATCACTATTGTAATCTGTTCTAATTTACTATTTTTTCTTTAATCATATGTGTGTACTCAATTTGTATCACATAACAGCATACCAATATACATACACAGAGCAAGAAAGGAAATGGGAAACAATCTAGGCAAGTGTTTGTATGTGCCTACTATGTGGAAAGAAATATTAGCAGAAAGACACTAAAATGTCTTTTCTACATCTGGTTCCTGTCAGCCTGAACTTCTTTGCTTCATCCATCTCATCTAATTTGGTGGCTGTATATGTATGGGCCACATGTGGGGCAGGCTCTGAATGGGTGTTCCTTCAGTCTCTGTTTTAATCTTTGCCTCTCTCTTCCCTGCCAAGGGTATTCTTGTTCCCCTTTTAGAGAAGGAATGAAGCATTCACATTTTGGTCATCCTTCTTGAGTTTCATGTGTTTTGTACATCTTGGGTAATTTGAGCATTTGGGCTAATATCCACTTATCAATGAGTGCATACCATGTGTGTTTTTCTGTGATTGGGTTACCTCAGTCAGGATGATGTAGATCTCTCCTGAGAGACACAGCCAGAATACAGCAAATACATAGGCGAATGCCAGCAGCAAACCAGTGAACTGAGAACGGGACCCCTGTTGAAGGAATCAGAGAAAGGACTGAATGAGCTTGAAGGGGCTTGAGATCCCATATGAAAAACAATGCCAACCAAACAGAGCTTCCAGGGACTAAGACACTACTCAAAGACTCTATATGGACTGTCCCTGGGCTCCAACCGCATAGGTAACAATGAATAGCCTAGTAAGAGCACCAGTGGAAGGGGAAGACCTTGGTTCTGCCAAGACTGAGGACCCAGTGAACTTGATTGTTTGGGGAGGGTGGTAATGGGGGGAGGATGGGGAGGGGAACACCCATATAGAAGGGAAGGGGGAGGGGTTAGTGGGATGTTGGCTTGGAAACCTGGAAAGGGAATAACAATTGAAATGTAAATAAGAAATACCCAAGTTAGTAAAGATGGAGAAAAAATGTCTTTTCTATTTATTAGGTTGTTATTTTCAGAGAAAATCCAAATACCTGTCATATAACATGGAATATGGTAGATGTCAGAAGTAAATATAATTTATATTGAGTATTTAAAACAATGTGTTTAATTTACTTGACAAACACTAGAAGTGAATGGTTTTTGAGATGAACTTAAAAGTAAATGAATAAATAGATGAACTTGCTCTATTTCTTTTTCCCATTATTTACTTTTATGGAGAATTTTAACCAGTAATTTGGACACAATTTCATGGTGTTCAAAAAGTTAAAATTTTAGATATCTATATTTTAGACTAAATATTCATAATAAAACATAGTAGTTAAATGGCCATGGGTTGTGTTATTATTGGGCAGAGGTATACTGTATAAAAGCATAGAGTATTGGAGACAGAAAAGCCTATGGTAAACAATTATTATTTAAAACTAAGGAGCCAGGGGTTGGGGGATTTAGCTCAGTGGTAGAGTGCTTGCCTAGGAAGTGCAAGGCCCTGGGTTCGGTCCCCAGCTCCGAAAAAAAGAACCAAAAAAAAAAAAAAAAAAAACTAAGGAGCCAGACATATATAATGGGTGGTGGTTTGGTATGAATAGGTATCTGGCTAGACACACTTGTATTTGAAATAAACTTTGAACACTTCCTAGATACTCAACATTGGGAAAGTTATTCCATGTCTCCAATATTCATTTTCTTTGTTTATCATCATAGATAGCTCTTGAAGTATTGGGTGAAAGAAATGACTGCCAAGAGATACATACTCAAATATATACATATGGAATAGTCAAATGTAATATGTATAAAGTGTGATATACAAAAATTAATACATTTTTTTATTCTTCTCTTTTTAACACATTAAGAAATTGGTTTCCAATGGAAAACAACTTATCTAATATATTTAATTGTAGCAGAACTGTTATTTACTCATTGGCTATTTTCCTATAATAAGATATTATTCTATTGGTTATTTCTTTCCATTTTATTTAAGAGAGAGAAATATTCTCAGTAACTGGCTATTAAACTTCAAAATACAATACAATCACTTGAGAGCCTGTTAAATGTTATTTTTCTGAATTGCAATCTTACAGAATCAGGATTGAGTTCAAAGTCTAACAGTTTAACAACTATGCATATAATTTCCTTGCTAATAGCTACCAGATTATGTGTTCAGAGATCTCTCAATATCTAGCACGCAAGTCTGGAAAGTTTTTCAAGATCTAGAATTTATAACTTTATTTACATATTTCTGAAACCTTAGTACACAAAAAACACAGTCACATGGGGTTCATTTTAAAAAATAGTAGTTACCAGGCAGGAGAAATTGCTCAGCTATTCTTCCAGAGGGTCCAGGTTCAGTTCCCAGCATCTATATGATGGCTCACAACCATCTGTAGCGCCAGTTCCAGGAGATTCGATGCCTTTTCCTGACCTTCACAGGTACTAGGTATATATAAAGTAAGGTTAAAAACATATAGGCAGACTTTAATCTTCATGTGTTCTAATCCAGCATGTATCTTGTTAATATCCTAAAATTTATTAAAGAATTAAATATTTTCTTAGTAAGTAAGAAATATAGTAAAAATTTGATTTTATTTGTAGTCATTAATATCTCTTTTACATGTACTATTATTTTAAGATAAATAAACAATCTTCAGATTAATTATCAGCAGGGGCTTTTTCATTTGTGTTGGCACTGCAGTGAAATCCCAAATTTTAGTTAATTAGGGATATACTGGATTAACTTCAGAAGTAATTAACCATTGTTGCTGTAGTTGTTCAGTGTCCTGCCTCTGAGATGTAAAACGCTATTCATTTATCTTAGATGTCAAATGAAGTTACTTGATAGTAGATTGCCAGGACATTTATTGCTCTGATGTCCGGTTGAAAAAATTCATAAGAGCAAATTAACAAATTTGTGTGAAGCCTTGAGTAAAATTTTTATGGGCCACATCTTTGACCCACTCTTCAGATTTCTTTGGAGTCTGATTTGCTGTGCACATTCCATGTTGACCTCAGTCTCCAAGTACAAGGATTTTATAGGCACCACCACTCCCACTTTAAATTCAATTCAAAGAAAACTCATCCTCTGGGGCATGGTGGGCAAACAGTTAATCTCAGCACTGGAGAGGCAGAGGCAGGCAGATCTCTGAGTTTGAGGACTGCCTGATCTATTGAGTGAGATCCAGGACACCCAGGGCTACACAGAGAGACCCTGTCTCAAAAAAAAGGAAGAAAAGAAAAGCAAAAAATGTTTTTTTGGAATACATCCTGGTAAGGAGCAGGAGATTCAAGATCCTCCTCAGCTACATAATGAGATTAGGACCAGCTTGTGCTACATGAGTCTCTATCTCAAATTATAAAATATGATTTGGATACTTTTTATTTCTTTCAGACCAGACTTGCCTTACAGTTCCCTATCCTCCTACCTCATTCTCTGTACTATGATTGGCCTTTTGATTAAATCAGTGGATGTTTTTTAGTTTATTGAATACTTGTCCATATTTTCCTTCCCTACCCCTATAACCAATTATAAATTGAGCTGTACTTACTTTAGCCTTTGAAAGTTCATGAATTGAGCAATGTGGAAGGAATGATTCACAGACACAGCTCATATTGAAGATCTCTATTGTGGCAGTGACTCTGACGTCATGCTGGTGTAACTGCAATGCCTTAGGTGCTGCAAGACCTTCCTGGAGAAGATTTACTAGCTTGCCCTAACCACCACCACTGAGCAACTCACTCATCAGTGCTATGCCCAAGGGTGGTGGCAGTCCTTAGCTCCACACCCCACCTTTCTTTTCAGCTGACTTACTGTGTATCTTTAAAATAACTGTAGGTGGAAATTAGGTATATGTTCAGAAGGATAAAAACATTTGAGTCAGACTCTTTGAGGTGTGGCTAAGTATTCTTAGACTAACTATATCTCTGACCTTGCCATAATTACAAAATAGTGGAACAACCAACTATGGAACAATAGAAAACCAGTGAAGTAAGAATGACCTACAAGGTCCAGATCACCCTTTAAGCACAGCAATCCTGGGTAGTCTGGTCTAATTGAAGCATGTGCATGGCCAGTACACAGTGTGCTGTTTGCATACCTTACACCTCTTTATTCTAGACTCTTATTGTGACAATATCTCCATCCATAGCAGGCTTCCTTTTAAGACTGGAAGAGTTTAAACCCAGACGCACTGAGGTTATCAGATATTTGAGAGAAGAGAAGCTGGATTTGATGATGGGCCTGGAACTCCAGCAGGCCATCCTGAGCTATATAGTGACTCCTGTCTAAAAGATACACAAAAATAATAACAGATGGGTGCAATAGATTGGTAAAGTTAACACCTTTAATCTTGCTTGTTTTTTGTCTAACTTCTCGAGCTTTGTTCCTATTTGAGTCAGTTTGGTTCTTTAAAAAAAAAGTAAGTGTACTTAAATAGTGGTATGTGTTTGTAAATGTTCTCTCATCAACATTTTACAAAGTTATAAGCAAGCATGGGTAATTTTAGTGTATTTTCAGAAAAGGGACCTCAAATTTATATGGATGTATGTCAGAAACAATTGTGAATTAAACTGGGACATTATCAAATACAACTAAAAATATAAAAAGAAGAAAAGAAAAAAAGAAACTTAATATGCACCCAACATGGATCATGCTAACGTAATAAAAAAAAGAAAAGAAAAGAAAAAAAAAAACCCTCTTTTTCTATTGAAGGACCAGATTCCTATTGAATCTATCTTGTGTAAATGTTAAACCAAAGACAAAATATTTTCAAATTATTTTAGCATAAACAAAAAGACAATGAAGAGTTTTGTACAAGAAAAGAATAATCATTTTCATTCAGTTCTACTCACTCTAAACTATATTTAACATAAACCAATCCCTAGATCATAAAGGAACTCAGAACTTTTCTTAAGATCATGGGTTTTCATCCATAGAAGAATCCAGTATTATCTAATATAAACTTATTAAATAAAAGAATAATAAAATATAAATACATAAGTGTACATATTTACTGCACTTACATATACATTGCATCAAATTTTATCTGTTAATTACATTAACTTTATAGTTCAGTGGCAACAACAATATTCACATTGTGCAATTGGTTTGCAGAAAATGGATAAATGATAAATATTATTCCAAAACAGAGATATATACTGCCCACTTTAAGAGGAAATATTAATCTTCCTTACTATAACAAAGCTAGGCTTTTATACAATCTCAGGTCAAAAGCATAGTATAGGAAAATGATCTATTCTGGGTAATTTGTGATTCATTAGTATCTTTTAAATTTTGCGTTGTCAGTGGAAAGTTTACTTGTTGTCAGAGGTGTCATTTGTTATGTGTTTTGGAATTATTTTATTTTATATTATTTTATTTTATTTGTATGATTCTAAGAAGGCTAGTCTGACTCCATGACAAGCTTCAAATCAGGTATTAAGGGAACTAACTCTAAATCTTTACCTCCAAGGACCTGGCAATTCCATACAAGTCCAGGCCTCAGAAGCTGCCTACCTGGCCACCTGGCCTGAGGCAAGGACAATGGGTCAGCAGCAGTTTCCAGACTTCTTCAGCTACTTCCTCGGTAACATTTTCCAGATCTCTCCAGCAAGTTTCCAGCCCCCCCACCCTTGTAATGGAATGTTCAAACAGATGGATCCAACAGATTAACATAGAGGTCACCTACCTGGGAATTCCCTAATGTGCTTTAAATCAGGCCTGAGAGTATACTTGTTTGCTTCTTTATCTTGCTAATTGGGAAACCTCAGCATTCTAGATTTCTGCAGAATTAAGCATTCTTTGTGTTTACCTACTACTTGAGTCCAGGGTGTCATTCTTCAGATAATCATGGACCCTTACAATTCTTTTGATACCTATATACCATGTGGACACCTGGTGCCCACAGTAGCCAAGAAGGAGATTAAGTTCTTTGTGACTAGAGTTACAGACAGAGGGAGTTGCCTTGTGAGTGCTGGGAATTCAAACAGGGTTCTCTGGAAGAACAGGCATTGTTCTTAATTACTGAGACATCTCTCCAGCCTCAGTTATAATGTTTTCAATTTATATAAGATTCAAACACAGAATATGAAGTTCATGTAGCACAAATTTGAAAATATCTCCATACTACTTAATAAATTCAAAGTTGACATTTTGCTTTCTCAGGGAAGAGGCAGAGTTCCATTGTGCACTTAGACTCACTTTATTGGCTAAGATTTGGGATTACTGGAATTATAAGGTTGTACCTCCATACCTGACTCTGAAATTGAATTTTGTACTATGTAGTCATGTACTCTCTGGTGAAAGTTATTAAATATAATAATAAATCCTACATTTCAAGATGTCATTTGTCATTTAAGTCATTATCTAAATGTATTGTTTAGAGTCAGTTTTCCATTCGTCTTGAAGTAACTACTTTCTGCAGGTTGTTTATCAAATAAATAATACTACAAGTCTCAAAAATACAAAAAAAAACATGATATTGCCTGTCTCTCTCTCTCTCTCTCTCTCTCTCTCTCTCTCTCTCTCTCTCTCTCCCTCTTATAAGATTCATATGTGTGCATCTATCTATCTATCTATCTATCTATCTATCTATCTATCTATCTATCTATCTATCTATCTATCTATCTACCTATCTATTTAGCACCTTTATTTATCCATTTAGCACCTTGTATATTCTGTGTACTGATCCTTAATCAGTTATGTAATTTATCAATATTTTTCCCATCAGTGATTTGCACATTTACTCTGTTGGTAGATGTTTTAATCTATCTATCTATCTATCTATCTATCTATCTATCTATCTATCTATCTATCTATCTATCTGTGAAGCATAATTTATTTTTATTTTATTGCCTGAATTTTTGCTATTATATTTCTTTTTACCTGAATATTTCATAGGCTGATTTTTATACCTTTGACTTGTTTTTATTGTGTACATGCTCTAAAGTACATGCTCTTTGTCCTTCAAAGTGTTGTATTTTGGAAACTTGTCTCTAAGTGTGTCAACGTCAGAGTCAGCAAGACCTTAAATATCTGTCTTAAAGAAGTCTGATAGGATGTGATTGTGTTTTTCACAATGTATACCTCAAAAGCAACTGGTGTAGTTCCTTGGAGATCTCGGAAAATCATCATTAGAGAATTTCCATAAAGATCACAACTGACTCCTCTCTCTTTTGCTTTCTGTCTCATAGTTTGGTCTTGTTCTCACAAACTCCTCCTTACACCATCACATATATTGTCAGGCCCTTAGTCAAAAGCTAAACCAAGGAAGAGACATAATTTTCAATGTCCAGCTTCCAAAACTGTTACCCCAATAAACCTCTTTTCTTGAGTACTCAGCTTCAGATATTTTGTTATAACATTTAAAAATGAACAAATTGAGTAAGAATTCAATTCATTCTTTTGCATATAGATATTAATTTCCCCAGAAATATTTGTTGAATATATTCTTTCTCAGTTGAAGAGTTTGGTCACATTGGTGAAAATTATTTGACCATGAGTGTGAGTATTGAT
The DNA here is from genome assembly GCF_021556685.1 of Rattus norvegicus. Lineage (NCBI taxonomy): Eukaryota > Metazoa > Chordata > Mammalia > Rodentia > Muridae > Rattus > Rattus norvegicus. The sequence goes on from NC_141554.1 coordinate 99,336,835, forward strand.
TTCTGGGCTCCGTGTGATAGCAAATCATTTCGGTGGAATACCTTTGTGCCAATAACTTACTATTTGGGATACTGTAGGTTTGTAGTGACTTTTGAAATTCAGATATTTGAGTTTTCCAATCTTGGTCTTTACGATTGTTAAGCCTTTGATGTTTTACAAACACATCAGGAACACTTTCAGTTTCCAAATAAAAATGTCACTGACATTTTGATAAGTATCATGTTTAAACTATAGATTACTCTGGGTTGTAATGACATTTTAGTGATATTAAAGATTTCAGTACATAGACAAGATGTCTATTTATTTTTAACGTCATCTAGCTATGTTTTATATAAGTTTTCAGTGTGTACATTCTTCAAATTTTTATTAAATTTTTCTCAAAGTGTTTTTGGTATTATAATAAATTATTTTATTTTCTTAACTTCGTTTTCATATTACCTACAGTTAATACATAGAAATCTAAGTTCTTTAATTGATTTTATGTTCTGAAACTTTTCTTCTTACGGAGATATTTGGACTGGGTTTCCAATGCTGTGTTGAAGAACAGTAAGAAAGTGAGAGATTCCTTATTATTTCCTTATTTTAGACTATCTTTCAACCATTCACTACTGATTATAATGTTAGCTGTGGATTTCTCATATATAATAATTATGTTAATGTGTTTTTCATTATGTTGCTGATTATTTTTATCCTGAAAGGTTAGATAATTTGCTAATGTTTCTGTTTCAATTAAGATGATTGTATATTATTTCTATAACTATGTGATTCATTGCTGAATAAATTTTAATATGTTTTAGTTATGAAATTCATTTTGTCATGTTATATAATCCTTTTAATATAATGGTGAGTTTAATTTGAATCTTACCTTGAAATCCATTCATCAATATTCATAATATTGAGTATAACTATTGGGTTTTTTTCTCTTTGATATTTTTGTCTGGCTTTGTTTTGAGGTCTACAGAAATGCCATAGAACCCAACGAAGTATTGACATTTTTTAAGCATAAAGTATGATTTCTTGATATCTGTAGTAGAATTTTCTGATGGATCTACTCAGCTCCTGGCTTCTTCTATTGGGATAATTTTACCTATCAATTTTATTTGTATATCTAGCCATATATTCCAATTCTTTGTGGTACAATGTTGATACAGTTTGAACCTGTAAAAATTATTCATTATACCCAGCACTTCCAATTTGTTACCATATAATTTAAGAATGATGAAAAATTTGTAAGAAATACTCCATGGATTTATGATTATTATCTGTAATTTATTATACTTGTCCGTGTCAATTAAAGATTTGTTTTTTTTTTTGACCACTTGGAATTTTAACTTATGGTTTTGTTGAATTTTCTTTTCACTGATCTATGTATGTACAATATTTCTTTCTAACTACAAACTTTGAATCTAGTTTGGTCTTTCTAGTTATTTGTATGTTAACAAGTGTTTTCTCAGAGTTTTCTTTACATTTTAGGCAAATATTAATAGCTATATATTTTTTTCTTTAACACTATTGAAGGTCTTTTCCATTAATTCTGGTTTACTGTGTTTTAGTTTCTATTGGACTCAAAATATTTTTAAATTTTCATTACAATATTTTATTTATTAAATGGAAGTTCTTTAATGCCATTGCTCTCGAGTAGGATTTCTCCTTTCAAGTTAATTTCTTCTGGTTATAGTCTTATAGACCCACCTAAGAGCCATGCTTCTTGATGAATCCACAGCCAATCACATTAACAATCAAGATTCATGGCCACAAGTAGTTGGAGTAAGTGCCCTGTAGCGATATATAATAAAAATAGAGGCACCAATTCACACTATTGACAAAACCGGGGGGCCACATGGCATCTGTGGGCTATTTTCATCTCAATCAGCAAAAATGTCTCCACCCAACTCGCTAAGATCCCAATTTTCATCTCAGTCGGTCACCAGCTACTCTCTGGGACCTGTGGTGATCTAACCATCAGTGGTCACCTATCTCGCAGCTATCTGCTGCCACCTCTGTTCACAGTCTCAGCATCTGCCCCCTGTGTTTATAGACACAACTCCCAGTAACCCATTAAAATCAAATTCTAGAGGCTTATAATTTATCAATCAGATTTATATCAGCAAATTCTCACTCCAGAAAACATCCACACAATAAACTCAAAACCAATTGATGTTGATATAAATTGCCCACCTGGATAAGACAAATTGTCCTATAAAATCTATCCCTTCTGTAATATTCATAGCTAACTTTGGCCATTTAAAGCCACCCAGATCTAGGTCATTCTTCTCTGCTTCCATCTTGGTTCTTCTTCCTCCTTCTCTCTCTCCCCCTTCCCAAAACTCTATGACTGCCTTACTTTTCACTGCCCAATCACAGACCTTGCCTTATTTTGTACCTGCCCTTGTATATAGACAAAAATTGCCTTATCTTGTACCTGCCCTTGCATATAGACAATAATCCACAGTGTCCTCCATAAAAAATAGTTATGTGAACAGTTTGTTACCAGGTGTCTTAGAGAATTTGGGAGATGTGTTTAAAGACTTGTACTCCTTTTTTTATTATTATTAACTTGAGTATTTCTTTTTTTTTTTTTTTTTCGTTCTTTTTTTCAGAGCTGGGGACCGTTGAGTATTTCTTATATACATTTCGAGTGTTATTCCCTTTCCCCGTTTCCGGGCAAACATCCCCCTCCCCCCTCCCCTTCCTTATGGGTGTTCCCCTCCCAAACCTCCCCCCATTGCCGCCCTCCCCCCATAGACTAGTTCACTGGGGGTTCAGTCTTAGCAGGACCCAGGGCTTCCCCTTCCACTGGTGCTCTTACTAGGATATTCATTGCTACCTATGGGGTCAGAGTCCAGGGTCAGTCCATGTATAGTCTTTAGGTAGTGGCTTAGTCCCTGGAAGCTCTGGTTGCTTGGCATTGTTGTTCATATGGGGTCTCGAGCCCCTTCAAGCTCTTCCAGTTCTTTCTCTGATTCCTTCAACGGGGGTCCTATTCTCAGTTCAGTGGTTTGCTGCTGGCATTCGCCTCTGTGTTTGCTGTATTCTGGCTGTGTCTCTCAGGAGCGATCTACATCCGGCTCCTGTCGGTCTGCACTTCTTTGCTTCATCCATCTTGTCCAATTGGGTGGCTGTATATGTATGGGCCACATGTGGGGCAGGCTCTGAATGGGTGTTCCTTCAGTCTCTGTTTTAATCTTTGCCTCTCTCTTCCCTGCCAAGGGTATTCTTGTTCCCCTTTTAAAGAAGGAGTGAAGCATTCACATTTTGATCATCTGTCTTGAGTTTCGTTTGTTCTAGGCATCTAGGGTAATTCAAGCATTTGGGCTAATAGCCACTTATCAATGAGTGCATACCATGTGTGTTTTTCTGTGATTGGGTTAGCTCACTCAGGATGATATTTTCCAGTTCCAACCATTTGCCTGACTTGTACTCCTTCTATAGTTCAAGATGTGAGCTCACAGTTTCTGATCCTGCTGCTATGCACACCATGCTACTCTAATTCCCTATCATGTTGAACTCTTAACTTTCTGGAACTGTAAGTCAAATAAATTCTTTCTTCTTTAAGTTGCATTATTATTTTATCACAGAAACAAAAAACTACATGTCTGTCTCAGTCCTTCAGAATACATTCCTAATTTTGAGTGATTTTATTTCCTACACTTGTTCATAATACCATATGAACCTTGGTTTTGTAGATAACCTTACTGTATGCTTCCTTATATATTTTCATGGCTTAGGTAAATGCATGACTGTGGCTCTTTTTTCTATAGCTTTTATAAACACTATCAGCTGCGTTAGACTGTTTTCATATGAGAATTCAGATGATATTTTTAGAAAAGCAAACTTTGAGTTTTAGGAGAAAGGAATCAGTGGTTTTGGATAGACGGGTTACATTATTATTATTTTGTATATACTGTCACCCCACATCTATAGGAGCAAGTTGAGAACAAAGGTGCTACCTCTATACCAATGCCATAAATACAACAGGGAAGGGAAAATAGGAGCAAGATTATTTTGAAAATTTCTTCCATTTATTTTTTATGGTCTATGATTTTTGTAACTGTTTATATATAGCATGTGTGTATGTGCCCTTGTGTGTGTATGCATATGTGTATGCACGGTGTGAGATGTGTGTGTACGTGTATATACATGGTGTATATCTGTATGTGTGTGTGTGGTGTGTGTATGGTATGTGTGTGTTGTGTACATATGTGTATGTATGATATGTGTATATATGGAGTGTGATATGTGTGGTTTGTATAAGTGTGTGATATTTATGTATGGTGTGTGTATGTATGGTATACACACACACACACACACACACACACACACATATATATATATATAGACATATATGCCTATGGTGTGCATATGGTATGTAGATACAATGTGTGTGTGTGTGTGTGTATCTGTGTGTATATTTGAGTAGTATTGTGCCATAATAAGCATAAGAAGACAATTTGAATGTCAATCCTCACTTTATACTTTGATTGAGATGGACTCTGCCCCTCATAACATTGTATGCCGTGCCAGAATACCAGGTCTTCTAACTTCCAGTAATACTCTTCTGTTTGAATTGTGAGCAGTGGTTTCATCATTGGCCCACTTCGCCATTTTGGTTGAACAGTGACAATTCACCAAACTAAAACAACTTGTTTCTCCACATTCTTGTCTCCTCCCTGCAAAGAAAAGAACAACAAAGAACATTTTATTGATTATCTGACATCTTTTAACTCTCTGCTACCTGCTTACTGCTAGTAAGGGCCAACTACAGGCAAACAAACAACAATAAAACAAACTTCAATCCCTTCTTCCTTCCATTTTCCTGTTCTGTACCTATCCTCAGGTTTTAAGTACACATCAATCTCTGGATTCTTAAACTAGAGATCAATGCTTCACAGGTCCATTCCTGAATAAAACGTGTGCTGTCTTAAGAGTTGCTTGTTCCTTTATCTATTTCTTTTTAAAGTTGATGTTACAGAAATACTGAGATTACAAACATGTACTACAACATCAGGTTTTGATGTGGTTTATACTGTCTTGTGTTTGTGGATCAATGTAGATGCTCAAAATGTTCAATTTTCAGCATTCCTGTAAAAACATTTTCCCAGTTGGAATTGTTATTGCTTTCAAGGTTTCAGTAGGTGAACAAAGGCCAGGAGTTTCCTAGTCCACCCTTTTACAAATGATTCAAATATATATTCATGCACATATATACATATATGAATATGTTTTAAAAGAAGACCATTTATCCTCATAGATCACTTCCTTGCCCAGCCATCATCAGAGAAGGTTCCTCCAGCAACAAATACACAGACACACTCAGACAACCTACAGAGAGACCTTGAAACACTCAGTTCTAAAAGGTATCCCTCCATCAAATTCTTGCCCGCAGGGTTCAGGGAACTCTGTAGAAGAAAAGGTGGAAAGAGTGTAAGAAACCAAAGGGGTGGGAAATCAAGGAAACAGGAGGTACCTATCATCACATATGAACTCACAGAAACAGGCAACACTGGAATAGGTCTAAGTCACATGAGGTCCCACTGCCTAGAGAGGAAGTGTGCATAAGAACTCATTGCTAAATATCTCCAGTTGATAACTGCTTGCTCGCAAATGACAAATTAGATTTCAGATTATAAGCATATGCCCTCCCAACAGGATTTTAGGGTAAGTTTTAGATAAAAGTTTGGACTGAAGAAAAAAATTGACTTTCAAAATTTAAATCAATCCATGGATTCGTTGTGTTCAATTATATAAACACTAAAATTCCCAATAGTCAGTATGATGCAGCACCTTTCCTTCTTTGTCATTTTTCTAAAAGAAAAAAGAAAGGAAGAATGAAAGAAAGAAAGGAAAGAAGAGAGAAGACAAAAGGAAAGAAACAAAAAGAAAAAATAAAGAAAACATCATTCTTACCTGTAAATTAAAATGAGTAAAGTATTGACAAAGAAGAACTCATAGAAGCAGCACATGGAAGGTATATGATATATAATATTGCAAGATATTCTGAGCATTTTATTTCATGTATAAAAGATGGTTTGGCATTTCTTTGATTCTGTATTACAGAGCTGTTTTAATGGATTTGCACTGTATTAACTCAAACTCAAGCAGGGGGAATGACATGAGATTTGGGCACCACTCAGTGATAAGTCAATGGAGATGTGCTCCGTTATTGTTTCAGCTTGGGTGCTGCCTGGTAAGTAAGCAATTAAATAGTAACACTGACTTTTATCACTACTTTCCTATCAAGATAGAGATTATAGAACATTGTGTTTTTCTTCTTTAGTGAGTGTCTGTCAAAAGTAATTTTATCAACATTATTTAAGAGAGAAATGGTAAGTCTGTAATTTAAGGTGTCAGGACATAGCAAATCATCCCATGAATAAAGATAAAAAGAAAAGAAAGCCCCCAAATTGAGTCTTTTCAAATCAGTAGGCCTCAATCTACACGTTTATTTATTAATATATTAAGTTTTAAATTAAATTGCAATTTCGTATATGTAGTTACACTTAAATCTTAAATTTTTACTATATATTCCATATCTTATTTAAAACAGATAACTTCTATGGTTATGCCTTATTGAAGTGAATAGATACAAAGGGTTATGATATAGTTTTTACAGTTAAGTCAGAAAGGAGAAAACATCACAAATTTCCTTAGATATCATCTTGTTAAACCTTTTCATCTTACTGATAGGCAAGATAAGGTCTGGCATAGTAGGAGACTTTCTTTAAGTCAGCCAACATGTCATTAAATTCTACTTTGATCATGCTTAAATTATATTTACCATCCTTATAGTGAAATCTCTCTTTTTTTCTCTCAGTAATCTTTTATACAATATCATGAACAAAGTATAATAATATTTTTAGCTGAGGTTTTTTTTCTACAATCACTTGACACTGTGACTTTTTGTACCTATATATGGACAATTCCTGTTTCTTAACTGATTATCTCAAACTGATAGCATAATATAAGCAAATAACCCTTGAATCATAGCATAGAGAAATATACAAACTGCAATCTTAATCACTTCTCATAGGTGTTACACAGATTTTCTTTCATTTTTATACAGTGCATCCTTATTTATTGAAGCAGCTGGCAGCTGGATATGGATACCTAATTTAAGGGGTTACATTTTTGAGTCACTCATAAAGTAAATATACATTTTTTCTTAAAAATATGGAGTTTCCTTTTGTAAGCAATGGAAATGCACAGTCTGCAGTCTATAAATATAAATCACTGTATGGCTAAATCAGCATAGCCTTAAAGTGATGGGGCTCTTGATTGCATGGTTCAGGATAATTATTTGTTTATGATAGTACTAGGTGTCTTGTCTTTATAAGTATTTTGAGACTATATCAATGGCCTATCTCAAGACAGTGCATTTTAAATTATATGGTCGCTACAGGGAAGAAACCTCTTTTTAATTTCTGCAGTTTAAAAACTTTTTCTCTCCATAGTATTTAGTACATTCAGTATTACATTTTATGGGCCAAATTGACTATGAAAATATCACCATGATATTAGAACATATATGTCAATAATGTGGTACAACAGCTAAGAGTCACTAAAATAATGATTTGCCACACATCTTCTGCCACATTTTAGCAATAACATTTGGGGGGGGCGGGGGTGTCATTTCCCTATAATCCCAGCATTTGGGATGTAGAAGAGTTGACAGGAATTTGGGCTAAGCTCTGACTACAATGTAAACAATAGGTCAGTCAGGGTGACAAAGCAAGACAGATTTAGAGAGACAGAAAGAAATATAGATAGGAAGAAGAGGAAAGGAAGGGAAGGACAAGAGAAGGGGAAGATAAGGGGAAGGGAAGGGGAAGGGAAGGGGAGGGGAAGGGAAGGGGAAGGAAAAGAGTAAAAATAAACCTGTCGGCAGTCTTCAGAATCATAAGGCCTTCTTCATTTCTAGTGCTGTAACTTTCTATAACCAAAAAACAACTCATAAAATCTATTCATTTTCCTTTAAAGATAAAATAATGCCTTTGCATTAAAGGTCTTAGAGCAAAATATACAAAAAAAATAAAAATAATAATGAAAAGAAAAAATGTGGCTTCATCAATGCCGATGTGTCTAAGTGCAGCATTAATGCATTCTTGTGGTCTCAATGTCATAGTAACCTTATCGTATCCCTGCAACCTCAGTATGACAGTGTCATAGCAACCTGATTTCATTCATGTTCCCTTAGTGTCATAGCCTTATAGCCTTAAAACATCCAATGAAACTGTATGTTACCATATTAGGACGACAAAAGGACTAAAAAGGTATAGATGCCAATGCCCTGCTGTGCTTAGGGCTTTGCCTTTGGTTGTGATTTTCCTGAGCCTGTACTGGCACCAAAAAAAAAAAAAGAAAAAAAAAGCTGCTTCCTGACAAAAGGTTCTATGTGTCCTGTATCCCTATCCAAGAAACCCATTATACCTTTAATTCCAGTTTCTCCTCTACCATCTCAAGTGTTCTTTGTCAATGAGTTTTGTATCCCAATATTGGCTTCCTTTAATACAAAAGTTTAAAATAAATTAAAATAAATTATTTAATGAAAATCAGCTTCTGTGTCCAAAAACAGAAATCAAATTAGAATTTAAACCGAGTAAGTAGGAAAATAAAGACATAATGTTGGAAACCTGAAGAACAGGCATTGGAATGCTATTGTACTTAAGATGTTAATGTTACAGTAAACTAGAAAGATGGGGAGGAATGGCTAGGTATAGTGTAAGTATCTCTTTTCTTTTTCTTTTCTTAGATATTTTCTTTATTTACAAGTCAAATGTTATCACCTTTCCTCGTTTCCCCTCAAGAAACTCCCTTTCCCATTCTCCTTGCCCTGTTTCTATGAGGGGACTCTCCCACCCAACCACCTACTCTTTCCCTCCTGCCCACCCTGGCATTCTCCTACACTGGGGCAACAAGTCTTCACAGGAACAAGGGCCTCTCTGCCCATTGATGCCATATAAGACTACCCTCTGCTACATATGCACCTGGAGTTATGAGTCTATCCATGTGTAATCTTTGGTTGGTGGTTTAGTCCCTGCAAGCTCTGGGGTGTCTGGTTGGTTGATGTTTTTCTTCCTATGGGGTTGCAAACCCTTCAGCCCCTTCAGCCCTTTCTCTAACTCCTCCATTGGGAACCCAGTTCTCAGTTCAATAGTTTGCTGCAGGCATCCACCTCTGTATTTGTTAGACTCTGGCAGAGCTTCTCAATTGACAGCTATATAAGGCTCCTATCAGCATGCAATTCTTGGCATCAGCAGTAGTATCTGAGTTTGGTTTTTGTATATGGGATTGTTCCCCAGGTAGGGCAGTCTCTGGATGGCCTTTCCTTCAGTGTCTACTCCACATTTTGTTTTCATCTTTCTTTCTGTAAGGATTTTGTTCTCCCTTCTAAGAAGGATTGAAGCATCCACACTTTGTTCTTCCTTCTTGAGCTGCATGGGGTCTATAAATTGTATCTTAGGTATTCTAAGCTTTTGGGTTAATATCCACCTATCAGTAAGTGCATACCAAATGTGTTTTTCTGTGATTGGGTTACCTCACTCAGGTTGTTATTTTTTTTTTATTAACTTGAGTATTTCTTATATACATTTCGAGTGTTATTCCCTTTCCCAGTTTCTAGGCAAACATCCCCCTCCCCCCTCCCCCCTCCCCTTTCTTATCGGTGTTCCCCTCCCCACCCTCCCCCCATTGTCCCCCTCCCCCCAACAGTCTAGTTCACTGGGGGTTCAGTCTTAGCAGGACCCAGGGCTTCCCCTTCCACTGGTGCTCTTACTAGGATATTCATTGCTACCTATGAGGTCAGAGTCCAGGGTCAGTCCATGTATAGTCTTTAGGTAGTGGCTTAGTCCCTGGAAGCTCTGGTTGCTTGGCATTGTTGTACATATGGGGTCTCGAGCCCCTTCAAGCTCTTCCAGTTCTTTCTCTGATTCCTTCAACGGGGGTCCTATTTTCAGTTCAGTGGTTTGCTGCTGGTATTCGCCTCTGTATTTGCTGTATTCTGGCTGTGTCTCTCAGGAGCGATCTACATCCGGCTCCTGTCGGTCTGCACTTCTTTGCTTCATCCATCTTGTCTAATTGGATGGCTGTATATGCATGGGCCACATGTGGGGCAGACTCTGAATGGGTGTTCCTTCAGTCTCTGTTTTAATCTTTGCCTCTCTCTTCCCTGCCAAGGGTATTCTTGTTCCCCTTTTAAAGAAGGAGTGAAGCATTCACATTTTGATCATCTGTCTTGAGTTTCATTTGTTCTAGGCATTTAGGGTAATTCAAGCATTTGGGCTAATAGCCACTTATCAGTGAGTGCATACCATGTATGTTATGTCTTTCTGTGTTTGGGTTAGCTCACTCAGGATGATGTTTTCCAGTTCCAGCCATTTGCCTATGAATTTCATGAAATTATCATAGCAACACAACACAAAACAAAATGGCAAACAATATATCAAGTCCATCTTTTTCCAAGTATGTTTTTGGGATAATATTAATCATTATTATATATCAAACAATGAATAGGAGTTCACAAAAATTAAAATTTTTCCTTGGGGAGTTTTCACAGCTAATGTTAAAATAATTTGGATTCTGAAACATACAAATTTCTAAAGACTACTTTATATTATATCTTCTCTGAAACACCTCATCACTTATCCTTCTGTTATTTCAATATAATTTTAGAAAGTCTTTATAAGATAATTTGTCAGCTCAGAATTCTCAGAAACATGACCGCTAAAATGAGTTCAAATATTTAAGTTTTGTTAGGTTAGAAGTTAAAGGAGAGATTGAGAATTTTATAATAGTATATAGTTCTATGTGGCCCAGCTTGTGTCTGTCATATTACCTTGTACTGTGTAGTAATTGAAGCAGAGCACTGGAAAGCACATGAGGATATATCAGTTATACCACGTTGGAAATTTAATTATCATGGTATTGTACAACTAGTATAGATGAGGGAATAGCAACGGTTGGATTTCTGTAAATCTTAAGTATCTTTTCAACTTCAAAGTCATTGAAAACTATTCCTATTGGAATTACATTCACTAGCTATATTCTTTGTAATTGGTATGGAAATAATTCACATTAGGGAATAAAAATCCTACTTTTATCAATGTAATAATCATTTTCTGAGTAACAGACTTTTTAAGTTCAAAAACCATGTATACCATTTATGTTTCCTTTGCTTCCACATTAAATCTATCACTTTATATATTTATTTGCATTATCCCTCTGAATCTTGCTCAGGACTATTTAAAAACCATGCTTCCTGCTTTGAAAAACCTTTCTTTGTACTTCCTTACTGTCACTTGTTAAGATAGTTTTATAAACTTAACATACAAAAGTTCTTAGGTAGCATTCAAGGACTTCCGTTCCTAGCTCATGAAGACATCTCCATTCCTGTGTTTCCTTGTCTTTTTTGCTCTAGTCAGAGATTTCTACTCCCAACTGATTAGATATACTCTTTCTAACAGATATTTCTCTGTGATTTTCTATCTATCTAAAATTGATTCACTCTTCAACATTTCAAGTTAGCTTAATTGCTAGGAAGCCTTAGCCACATCAATTCCATGTTATCTACCGTCTCTGAACTGTTCCTCTGACTTGGGATTGAATTTCAGTATGGTTTGCATTGATGTGCAATGATACTAAAGTCTGCATTGTAAATTTTAACAATTATGCTTCATGTTTATTTAAACAACCTAAAGAACAATTTATTAAAGAACTTTGTGCTTCATGTTGTGAAAACCTTTGCTTTGTGTTCCCTTTATGACTACCCCTTGCTCAGGTACTTTTATAAACATAACATAAAAAGGATTTTAGGTAGCTTCTAGTAAACAAATACAAATGTGTCCATCCCTCCTCCTATCTTTCCCTCATTCTTGCTCTTTCTGTTCTCCCTCTGCAGTTCCAGACTGACTTTCAACTCACTATGTAAATTCAGTGGACTCCACTTTGCAGTTCTCTGCTTAAAAGTCTCAAATGCTGGATTTCAGGTTGGCAATTGGCCATCTCTTGACTTATGTATTCATATTTAAGCTGTATTCCTTCATTTCTCAAGTTAATTTCTATGTATGTTATGATTTCATAATTATGTTTCAAATTACATTTTTCTCAATAGAGTAATTCAATGTTTTACATTATGTTTATGATAAAGCCTCTGATGTATAACGATTATAATACCTACCATCAGATTTTCATTATAAAAATAGTAAAATAACTTTATTTATATTGAATTTTCAAAGAGATTTTGTGATACATTCATATCATACAATCTCCCAAACTTAGCAGTTTTCTGTCTCAGAGAATTTCATATTTTCCTAACTGCCAAATGAATAATTCATATTTGTAATAAGCAGAGATGTTATTCTCTTTTTCAGAGAGGGAGGAACTCATTTTTGATGATCCCAAGTTGTTTATCAAAACCACCTTGAAAGTGTTGCCTTGATTTTCTTATTTTCTAATTATAATTTGAACATGTTTTGGCACTGTCTTGTGGTACAGGATGTGATTCCAGATGTCTAGTGTAGCAAACTTGTCCTTTTTCATTTTCTTTAAAGTAAAATCCTTTGAAAATGTTAGTATTTGAAATGTTTCTATGAAATATATGTCTCTGAGCAAACTTAAAAAATAACAGGCAGTGTGTGTGTGTGTGTGTGTGTGTGTGTGTGTGTGTAGCTAGGTAGATAGGTAGGCAAGATAAATTAATTGGAAAGAAAGAAGGCTACAGAAAAAATGTAGGATATAGTGCAGTAAAAATTCCTTTAAAGGGTACAAGAATAGATCACGATTAATATGCATATCAGACAACATCATGGTAGTTGCCTGGAAACAAGTAAGAGGGAGTCAAATAATGAAAGTACTCTGATGCCCCTTCAACATTAAAACTATTAGAAAAAAAATAGTGACCAAATTAGCACTGAATTCAGTGCTACAAAACCTGCTCCTAAAAAATTAAACTTACATTTAATTTTCCTGTCACCTAAACATTTTTTTCAAGGAGATACTAAGAGTCAATATTAATTACCAAACAACTTTGAAAAATAGAATGGAAAAGAGCTGAAATAAATGCTTTATGGAGCGATCTAACATCATGTAAATGATAAGGTTCTTCTTAAGGCAACCCTATTTGTGACACATTGTAATGACACTCTGAAATATCCCATCCTATTGAGAGAGATGCCTGTTAACTTGACAGTTTAAAGAAATGCTTAAAAAGTCCCTGTAATGACAACATGAAACAGAGATGACTTCAGAAAGTTCAGAGGGAATAATACAATTCTGTGCTGTGGTTTTTCAATGGAAGATACAAGAACTACAGTGAGAGGAGAAGGTCCCTCTGGCTAAATGCCCTTCCTGGTAAGCACAGAAATACACCATGTATCAAGCTTGACAAGAATAAGAAAAACAAATGCGTATGCTTTTATAGAAGTATCATTTAAGTGTGATAGAAAAAAAAAAACAGAAGAAAAGGAAGTAGTCCAGGAATTCTACCATTTTATTGCTCAAAAATAAAACTTATCTGTGATACTTTAATTGTAATGGCAATAAATATTTATTTAAGTACTAGACATTTTGTATCAAGACTAATGTATTCTGTTCTTACTATTATGCAATCTGATAGATATCAATTCACTTATCCAGCAAACATTTATCAGTTGTATAATGAAAATATATTGTGTTCAGGATACTACGTAGAGAGGTATTAAAGTGAAAAGGCTTCAGTGCATAAAATTTGGTACTCATGGTCTAGTCAAGGACAAAGTATGTGAGTTGTATGAGCCCATAAATGTCATAGTGCAATGAACTACTATAACACAATGTTACACAGTGATTTCCAGGAATGTAGAAGAAATAATACATTATCATCTCTAAGAGAACTTAAAATTTTCAAGAAAATCATATTGGGATTTAAATGATGAATAAGATATTTTGCCTGGAGGAGAAAAAACAAGGAAGGTTTGCTAAGAAAAATAATTCCTTGTAAAAAGGCATAGAAGCATGCAAAAATGAACTAAGAAGGCATGAAAAGATGTGACTGAAATTTTGGGAATCTAAGGCAGCAACTATTAGCTGGGGACTCATAAACCTTACAGATCATCAAAAACTTCCCAGGAGCTTTGTAAAAATATAGATTACTTGATCCCTCACCTGGCAATTTGTATGTAGAAGAAATCTTTTTAAAACTGGCCCCAGGTTTTTCAGAGACATTATCCAGCTATGGGAAACTATGCTTTAAGGTTCTACTTAAAATTTAATGCACAGAAATTACCTGAAGACTTGTAAAACATGTAGGTTCAGATTCAGTTTGTCTAGGATGGGTTCTGATATTCTATACTTCTAACAAGCTCCCAAGTGATGACAGGGTTAGTACATCATATATAATTTGTGACAATATTGTAGACTACATTAAAGGAAAATGGAGATATACTGAGCCATAGTAATTGTATTAAGTATAGAGATAACATAGCCATGTCTGCATTTTAGATACTCCATTATAGTGTTATGGTAAATGTTTGTATGTGGTGGACTAGAATAGATTAAAAGCCTATTTGGAAATTATTTTTATAGTTTCAGTGGATATAATAATAGAATTAACGGTGAAAATGTAAAGGAGAACATATTTGGAACCATTTTGATTTAGTCACAGAGAGTTGTAACAACTGTTTAGTTATGGGGAATATGAAGTAAGGAGAGGAGATAAATTTCTTAGGGAAATTATTCACAAATATTTGGGTGAAGATAAAAAGAAAATTGTTTTTATGAAAGGTAATTATAAAGAAAATGTGATGTTTGTATTAGTTATTGTTTGCTGGGAAAACAGAATCAGCAGGAGCAGGAAAGAGACCCTAGCCATGAAAATACAGGTGACTCTGACAGCAGAGAGGGGATCAACTCCCACAATCTACAGCGTGGGTTAGAATTAGCACAAAACATCAACCAACAGATTGGGAAAATATCTTTACCAATCCTACATCTGATAGAGGGCTAATATCCAATATATACAAAGAACTCAAGATGTTAGACTCCAGAGAACAAATAACCCTATTAAAAATGGGGTACAGAGCTAAACGAATAATTCTCAGCTGAGGAATATTGAATGGCTGAGAAGTACCTAAAGAAGTGCTCAAATCCTTAGTCATCAGGGAAATGCCAATCAAAATGACCCAGAAATTCTACCTCACACCTGTGAGAAGGCCTAAGATCAAAAATTCAGGTGACAATAGACACTGGTGAGGGTGAGGAGAAGGAGGAAGACTCTTCCGATGCTGGTGGGATTGCAAGTTTGTATAACCACTCTGGAAATCAGTCTGAAGGATCCTTAGAAAACTGGACATTCCACTACCCGAGGACCCATTATACCACTCCTGGGCATATACCCAAATGATGCTCCAACATATAGCAAGGACACATGCTAAATCATATTCATAGCAGCCTTATTTATGAAAGTCAGAAGCTAGAAATAGCCCAGATGTCCTTCAACAGACGAATGGATACAGAAAGTGTGGTACATCTAAACAATGGGATACTACTCAGATATCAAAAGCAATGACTTCATAAAATTCATAGACAAATAGATGGAACAAGAAAATATAATCCTGAGTGAGGTAACCCAATCACAAAAGCACACATGGTATGCACTCACTAAGTGGATATTAGCCCAAAAGCTCAGAATACCTAAGATACAATTCACAGACCAAATGAAGCTCAAGAAGAACGACAACCAAAGTGCAGATGTTTCAGTACTTCTTAAAGGGGAGAACAAAATATTCATAGGCAGAGATATAGAGACAAAGTTTGAAGCAGAGACTAAAGGAATGTCCATACCTGCATGCCCCTCCTGGCATACTGGCAGAAGCCTACAAGACTCTGACAGACCATGACAAATATATAGGGAGATGCTAGTAGGCAACTATTGAACTGAGGACACAGTCCCCATTGGAGGAATTACAGAAAGGATTGAAGGAGTTGAAGGGGTGTTCAAACACTTAAGAAAAAAAATATCAACCAACTAGAGCTCCCAGGGACTAAACTACTACCCAAAGTGTACACATGATAGACCCATGGCTCCAGTTGCATATGTAGCAGAGGATGGCATTGTTGGGCACCAATGGGAGGAGAAGCCTTTCATCCTGCCAAGGCTAGATGCTGCAGTGTAGGGGAATGTCAGGGTCGGGAGGCAGGAAGGGGTGGGTGGGGAAACACAGTGATAAAACAAGGGGGATGGGGGATTGAACAGAGGGTTTATGGACAAGAAACCTGGAAAGGGGATAATATTTGTAATGTAAATTTAAAAATCAGATAAAAAACAGTACTGGCTAAGATCAAAAACTCAGGTGACAGCAAATGCTGTGGAGGATGTGGAGAAAGAGGAACACGCCTCCTTTGTTGGTGGGATTGCAGACTGGTACAACCATTCTGGAAATCAGTCGGGAGATTGCTCAGAAAATTGGACATGGAACTACCTGAGGACCCAGCTATACCTCTCTTGGGCATATACCCACAAGATGCCCCAACATATAAAAAAGACACGTGCTCCACTATGTTCATAGCAGCCTTATTTGTAATAGCCAGAAGCTGGAAAGAACCCAGATGCCCTTCAACAGAGGAATGGATACAGAAAATGTGGTACATCTACACAATGGAATATTACTCAGCTATCAAAAACAATGACTTTATGAAATTCATAGGCAAATAGTTGGAACTGGAGAATATCATCCTGAGTGAGGTAACCCAATCACAGAAAAACACATATGGTATGCACTCATTGATAAGTGGCTATTAGCCAAAATGCTTGAATTACCCTAGATGCACAGAACACATGAAACTCAAGACGGATGATCCAAATGCGAATGCTTCACTCCTCCTTTAAAAGGGGAACTAGAATACCCTTGGCAGGGAATAGAGAGGCAAAGATTAAAACAGACACAGAAGGAACACCCATTCAGAGCCTGCCCCACATGTGGCCCATACATATACAGCCACCCAATTAGACAAGATGGATGAAGCAAAGAAGTGCAGGCCGACAGGAGCCGGATGTAGATCTCTCCTGAGAGACACAGCCAGAATACAGCAAATACATAGGCGAATGGCAGCAGCAAACAACTGAACTGAGAACAGGACCCCCGTTGAAGGAATCAGAGAAAGGACAGAAAGAGCTTGAAGGGGCTCGAGACCCCATATGAACAACAATGCCAACTAACCAGAGCTTCCAGGGACTAAGCCACTACCCAAAGACTATACATGGACTGACCCTGGGCTCCAACCTCATAGGTATCAATGTATAGCCTAGTAAGAGCACCAGTGGAAGGGGAAGCCCTTGGTCCTGCTAAAACTGAACCCCCAGTGAACATGATTGTTGAGGGGAGGGCGGTAATGGGGGGAGGATGGGGAGGGGAACACCCATATGGAAGGGGGGGAGGGAAGGGAGATGTTGGCCCGGAAACCGGGAAAGGGAATAACATTCGAAATGTAAATAAGAAATACTCAAGTTAATAAAAAACAAAAAAGTACTGTCTTAAAGTACTATCCCAGGGGAATCTAACATCATCTTATGATCTGATTAGACACTGTACATAAACATGGTCAATGCACAGACATGCATGCAATCAAAATACCCATACACACAAAATTAAAGTAATAAATAATTAAATTATGCAGCAGTAGTATGTGGGTATGTATACACATAAAAGATTTAATGAATGACTGATATGATGAAAGGCCATTTTGCAGGAATTCAAAGACATACAGGTCAAGTTCAAATGCAATCTCCTGTTACAATTCTGTCTGAATTTAGGAAAGTAAATATCTGTTTTTTTACAGATCATTAATTCAAATGGGAATCAAATATTTAAAAAAAAGTCACAGCATGTTTGACCAAATATTTCAACATCATGTTATAGAAAGTACCATGTAAAATTAGCAATCATAACATTTGACTTGAGGATTAGCTTTTGACAATTTTTTAGACAACAATTTAAATTATGGGCATGAAATTCAAATGATAGGTGTTTGCTGTTATTCCATTAGTAAAATTAAAAACACCTCATCATGAAAGCCGCAAAAGTAATGAGATCAAACCTGTAGAGGATTTATAGAAAGAAAAGAAACCATAATAAGAACCCAGATTTCTTAAATATTTAAAAAACAAATAGAGCAAGAATAGCCTGTAAGTTATCCTGAAGTTGTTTGGAGGTATAACAATTGTAATTTAAACTTTCAGGTCATTTTATTACTTCTTTTATCTTCAATACCATCATTCCTCATTTATCGATCTATAATGTAGTTCTTTCTCCTTATCTTTTTAGCACTCTATTTTATTTCTTTTGAAAATAGCATATATGCGCACAATCTATTTTGATCATATTTACCCCATCCTTCTCCTAATAATTCATATATAATCCACAAATTTTCCTATCCCAGCTCCTTCCATGTTCAAGTCTCTTATTTGTTGTTCTTTTTGTTCTTTTTGTTGTTGTTGTTGGTGGTGGTAGTGGTGGTGGTGGTGGTGGTGGTGGTGGTGGTCGTGGTGTGTGTGTCGGTGTGTATGTGTGTGTCTGTGTTTGTGTTTGTGTGACACAGAGAGGGAGGGGGATGGGGAGAGGGAGAGATGGAGGCGAGGGAGAGAGGGGGAGGGAAAGGGAGGGAGAGAGAAGAGAGAGAGGGAGAGAGAGAAAGAGAAAGAGAGAGAGAGAGAGAGAGAGAGAGAGAGAGAGAAAGAGAAAGAGAGAGAGAGAGACTACTATGTAGCACTAGCTGTCCTGAAACTATAGAGCAAACTAATTTTGATTTCATGGAGATCTGTCAACTTCTGCCTCTAATGTACTGAGACCAATGCTAGTGCCACTATACATGGATACTCTTTTGTTTTATAAACCACTAATTCTTATATCACTCCCCATAAATTTATATGCTGCCAATAAATTAATTGTTGTGGTGCTAGTCAGTGATGTCTGGTCAGTCTATTAGGAGCCACACCTCTAAAGCTAATAGACTTTTCCTCCCCTAGAATCCATTAAGTGTCATTAGTTCCTTAGCTAGGGATAGAGATTTGAGAGTTACTATCCCCTCTATGATGAAATATTGATTGCAACTGGTTCATAGGTGCAACAGTTCTGCTATGCCCAACAAACACTGTTTGACTTTGGTACTCTGAAATGGAGCTCTTCCATGTTTTTTCTCCCTCTTCTATGATTGCCTGTGAGCATTAAGGAAGGGGATATGATTTAGATGTTCTGTATCTGGCTGAGCTTACCATAATTATGTATTATCTGTACTATAACCACTGGAAATTTCTGCATTCATCATCTACTACTATACTTTGATAAAGTCTAATGGCTGCACTAATCTTTAAATTAGAGATAAGAACTTAGTAGACAGTTTGGTAGTACAATCATTTAGCAAAATAATACTAATAAGTTTATTCATGGAGTGTATGAGCTCTATATCCATGGCCGGATTTATTATACCAGACATGTGTTTTCCTGCTGTGGAATGAGCCTTAAAGTCTATTAGAGAGTAGTTGATTTTTTGTATAACATCCATGCCACCATTATACACGTGGATGTATTTTCCCATGTTAATATCATTACTGTACCTCAGTAGCTAGGACTGGTGATGTCTTTTCTTCACAACTGCCTGCATATTACCTTCTAGTACTCTTAAAGCTAGTTGGTAGATTGGAAGTTTATGATCAGTACCTACTTGATTTTCCAACTCCCGTGACCAACATGTGTGTTATCTTTAACAATAGGTTTTGGTTTTTTTCATAAAGTCTTGTGGAAAACAAGGCACAATCTCTCACATATTTTGTCCAGCCACAATCCTCTCTACTTTGAGTTCACCTAATTCTAAGTTATATGATTAGCCCATAATATTGTGACTTTTTGAGTTGACTATATTTAGATGAGATTGTGAATTTGAAGTTGATGCAGAAATGGATTAATGTTTAGAGAATGTTTTGAAGAAGTAAATGAATTTTGTACATGGGAGGCATAAGGATTTTGCAGGACAATAAAATAGATTGCCCTGGGTTAAATTGTGTCTGTTAGAATATGATGAAGTCCTAAAACCCAGCTGTGATTGGAAACGTATTTAGAATTAGACATTTTTGCAAATGCTATTGAGTAGAAATAAAAGTAGGACTGAAACAAGTGACTGATTTATTTAAAAGAAGGGAGTAATTTGGACAAGGGAAAAAAGGAAAATGGACATGAGAAGTCACAGTATTGACATGTGTTATGATGCAACAATTGAAGTCATCACAAAATTACCAAAAACTCTCAGAAGTCAGAGAAAATATATTTAACAATATCATAATTTCCCTTTTTAGTTTATATTTAGATATTTGTTTATTTTCATGTACACTTGTTTTGCCTATATTTATGTCCATGTGAGGATGTCTTATCCTCTAAAATTTGGAGTTTCAGAGAGTTATAACCTGCCTTATGGGTGCTGGGAATTGAACCCAGGTCCTTTGGGAAAGCAGCCAGCATGCTTAAACTCTGAACTAGCCCTTCAGTCCAATATCATTTTATTTTTTACTGAGCTTTTAAATTTACATTTCAAACGTTATCCCCTTTCTTGGTTTCTTGTCCATAAAACCCCTATCCCATTCTTCTATAAGGGTGTCCCCCCTAGCCAGTCACTCCTTCCCAACTCCCCGACCTGACATTCCCATACACTCGGGGGTCCACCATTGGCAGAACCAAGGGCTTCTCCTCCCATTAGTGCCAACAAGGCCATCCTCTGATACATATGCAGCTGGACCCATGGGTCTGTCCATGTGTATGCTTTGTGTAGCAATTTAGTTCCTGGGAGCTCTGGTTGCAACCCCTTCAGCTAATTCAATCAACTCTCTAACTCATCCAATGGGGACTCCATTCTTAGTTTAATGGTTGGCTACTAACATTTGCCTCTGCATTTGTCATGCTATGGCAGAGCCTCTCAGGAGACAGCTATATCATGCTCCTGTCAGCGTGCAGTTTTTTACATCAGCAATTTTGTCTAAGTTTGGTGGCTGTATGTATATGGGATGGGTTGCCAGGTTGGGTAGGCTCTGAATGGACATTCCTTCATTCTCTGCTCCAAACTTTGTTTCCATATCTCCTCCTACGAATATTTTTGTTCCCCGTTTTAAGAAAGACTGAAGCATCTGCACTTTGGTCATTCTTCTTCTTGAGCTTCAAGAGGTCTACAGATAGTATCTTGGGTAATTTGAGTTTTTGGGCTAATATCCACTTATCAGTGAGTATATACCATATGTGTTTTTTGTGAATGGGTTACCTCACTCAGGATGATATTTTTGAGTACCATCTATTTGCCCATGAATTTAATGGACTCATTGATTTTAATAGCTGAGTAGTACTCCATTATGTAGATGTAGTATATTTTCTGTATCTCAGTTGAAGAGCATATGGGTTCTTTCCAGCTTCTGGCTATTATAAAAAAGGCTGCTATGAACATAGTGAAGCATGTGTGCTCTCAGTTGTGTTAGCACTCCTGGTGCCTGGCTTTCAGCTCTGGGTGCAGGGACAGACCAGAATGATCCTCTCCCTTACTGCTCCTAAGGTCCTGTTTCCAGAGGGCTCTAGGCAGGTCCCTCTTGGGCAAGGTCTTTGAACAGGAATTGTGGTCTCACCTGAGCTCTCAGGATTGCCTATACTCCTGATAGTCTAGCTCTCTGCCCCACAGGATTTATGTACAGAGTGCTGTGGGACGAGGTCAGCTCTGGGCACAGGCAGAACCTGGAAGGGTCCTGTCCAAGACTGCTCCTGACATAATTTTCAGTGGAAACTTTCTCTACCTGTCTTTATCTCCACAAGCCTCTTTTTCCCTATACACCTATCAGGTACTTAAATTTCTTTTCATGCAATTCATTAAATCATGTATGTCCCAGTGACTCTGTCATAGTTTGTTTCTTACTGTATGCCCAGGTAATATTTTGTATTTATATGTATGAACCTGAGATGAACCTTTCCTTTTTATTAAAGAGTAAATTCCCTAACGGTAGGAACTATGTTTGATTTTGCACAATGGGTATTACGATCCGTGAGAATTTAATGAGATAATTAAATCCCTAATTGTTTTGGTTTTGTGGATTCACTAACTTTCTGAAAAGAAAAAAAAACAGCAAAGTCTGGTAAAAACAAGAAAAGAGTTTCAGACCAAGAATAAGAAAGTCTGTCAAACATTTTAATATATTGAAGAGATGTTAGATCATAATTTTGATCTATCTAATAACTTTGGGAATTATACAAGTCTCTTATCTGAGGAAGGCATTAATTTTAGGTACCAAGAGGTTAAAAGGAAAGGAAAGGTACTATTAAGAAATGTTACACTGAAAGGAAATAAGGAAACATAAAACATGCTATAATATCTCAAAACTTAATAGCTAAATAATTAGATAACAGTTTCTTTGATTACCACTACCATTGTTTGTAAACAGAAATCAGAAAAAAATCAGAGCTCTTCATTAAAGAATTTGCCTCCCTTTCATCGATAGTCAATGTCAGTGTTAAGTCAGGATGCTTATGTGCCATGCCAAACAACACTGTCTATGAAAGAAGTATGTAAAATCATTGTATTGGCTCCTTTTCACAATTTTATACCACTTATTTGCTGGGGGAGGGAGGATGAGTGCACAGCAGTTGAGATCAGTGAACAACATGTGGGAGTTGGTTCTCTTCTTCCACCGCATAGTTCCCAAGGATTGAACTTACACATTCATGCTTGGTGGCATGTGGCTCAATGTGCTACCACATCAGCTCCCAAAATCAATTTATACTTATGGAGATCTACTATAAAGACAAACCATAAATTGAGGAAAAATCATTTCAAGTCTCATCCCTGACACTCTGCTTCTCATTAGCAGGAATAAATGACTACTAAAGAGGTGATGGTTTCCTCAAAATAGCTTATAAATTTTGCGTGGCATGGGTAAAGAAAAATAGTAAAGTCTTTTGAATACCTATGCAACAGTTCAAGCATACTACTCTTTCTTTAATGTTTTATTAAAGTTAAGTTTTCAAAGCTTATATCTTAATAAAACAGTTTCAGTTTATTATGTGGATTCTGTTTTGTGATATATCAGTAAAATGTTTGATAAAAAGCAATGTATATTGTTATCTGTGAGACTTTAATCACATACTCAAAATCCCCACTCCTTTTTCCTACATTATAAAAGCAGGGTTCATAATAGTACTTATCTCTTAGCATTAGTTTGAAAAATAAATTATCTAATTAGTAGCTGGGACTTAATGTGTGCTCTATAGTAGAAAATACTCAATAGAAAAGCAATGTTACAGGTTATGATTTCTTCCATTGGCATATCTCAGTGTGAACAATTTTTCAATGAACACACATTGTTTCTAGTTAGCAATAGTATAATAGATATTTTTGAAAGGGATAAAGATTTTTTTTTATGAACAAGCAGTACTACTGACACTGCACACTGATAGTGCCTGGGTATCTGTGACTTTTCAGTGATTGAATCCCTTTCTTTGAGTGGTAGTCCTGTAATAAGTTACCTCTCAGACTGAAATAATCACAAGAGATCAGATTGTTTGAGTTGCTGCTCATGGTTTTGCTGTTAGAAAAATACATTAGGATTCTTTCTAGGCTATAGATTACATTGGCAATAGCTTTGATTCAGTGGCCCTCCATTTCTATGTGAAATATTGTAATTGCCTTTTTTCTAAGCTGGCTAAAATGAGGGATCTCAGTATGGTTATTGAAGCAGAGGACACTGTTATACAAAGTGTTACTATTCTAATGAAATCAGAGTTTTTATCATCAGTTTCTATTTTTAAAAGATTTGTATGGATCTTTCCTTTCCCATTAGTGTGTTAAGATTTGGTTGTATAGATTGGGAAAAGACCTTTACCAATCCTACAACAGATAGAGGGCTTATATCCAAAATATAGAAAGAACTCAAGAAGTTAGACCGCAGGGAGACAAATAACCCTATTAAAAATGGGGTTCAGAGCTAAACAAAGAATTCACAGCTGAGGAATGCCGAATGGCTGAGAAACACCTAAAGAAATGTTCAACATCTTTAGTCATAAGGGAAATGCAAATCAAAACAACCCTGAGATTTCACCTCACACCAGTGAGAATGGCTAAGATAAAAAACTCAGGTGACAACAAATGCTGGTGAGGATGTGGAGAAAGAGGAACACTCCTCCATTGTTGGTGGGATTGCAGACTGGTACAACCATTCTGGAAATCAGTCTGAAGGTTCCTCAGAAAATTGGACATTGAACTACCTGAGGATCCAGCTATACCTCTCGTGGGCATGTACCCACAAGATGCCCCAACATGTAAAAAAGACACATGCTCCACTATGTTCATAGCAGCCCTATTTGTAATAGCCAGAAGCTGGAAAGAACCCAGATGCCCTTCAACAGAGGAATGGATACAGAAAATGTGGTACATCTACACAATGGAATATTACTCAGCTATCAAAAACAATGACTTTATGAAATTCGTAGGCAAATGGTTGGAACTGGAAAATATCATCCTGAGTGAGCTAACCCAATCACAGAAAAACACACATGGTATGCACTCATTGATAAGTGGCTGTTAACCCAAATGCTTGAATTGCCCTAGATGCATAGAACTCATGAAACTCAAGACGAATGATCAAAATGTGAATGCTTCACTCCTTCTTTAAAAGGGGGAACAAGAATACCCTTGGCAGGGAATGGAGAGGCAAAGATTAAAACAGAGGCAGAAGGAACACCCATTCAGAGCCTGCCCCACATGTGGCCCATACATATACAGCCACCCAATTAGACAAGATGGATGAAGCAAAGAAATGCAGGCCAACAGGAGCCGGATGTAGATTGCTCCTGAGAGACACAGCCAGAATACAGCAAATACAGAGGAGAATGCCAGCAGCAAACCACTG
This sequence comes from Rattus norvegicus, assembly GCF_021556685.1. Lineage (NCBI taxonomy): Eukaryota > Metazoa > Chordata > Mammalia > Rodentia > Muridae > Rattus > Rattus norvegicus. Next base: position 99,361,730 of record NC_141554.1, read on the forward strand.
AACTGAGGATAGAACCCCCGTTGAAGGAATCAGAGAAAGAACTGGAAGAGCTTGAAGGGGCTCGAGACCCCATATGTACAACAATGCCAAGCAACTAGAGCTTCCAGGGACTAAGCCGCTACCTAAAGACTATACATGGACTGACCCTGGACTCTGACCTCATAGGTAGCAATGAATATCCTAGTAAGAGCACCAGTGGAAGGGGAAGCCCTTGGTCCTGCTAAGACTGAACCCCCAGTGAACGTGATTGTTGAGGGGAGGGTGGCAATGGGGGAAGTGTGGGGAGGGGAACACCCAAAAAGAAGGGGAGGGGGAGGGACTAGGGGGATGTTTGCCCAGAACCAGGGAATGGGAATAACATTGGAAATGTAAATAAGAAATACTCAAGTTAATAAAAAATAAATAAATAAATAAATGAATAAATAACCCACACACAAAAAAGATTTGGTTGTATACTGCAAATTCCCTTGAACATGGTGAATCTGGTGAAAGACAAAGTAAATCAAATAGAAAATCTATAGTTATATTTATTTATTGTTTGATTATTAGTATATGTTTGGGAGAGAAAGGGTATGTGTATAGCTCTGTGTATGTTTTGAGGTCAGAATATAACTTGCAATTATCCATTCCCTTATTCTTTCATTTGGGTTACAGAAATCAAACTCAGGTCATCAATCTTAAGACCTGACAATTTAGCCCTAAGTTGTTTCATCAGGCCAGCCCATATTTTGCCTGTTATGCATTTGTGATAAAGCTTTAACGTATAAAATGGATAAGCATGAATATAATATGCACTAGTTTGTAAATACAACAAATACCACCAAAGTTTCATATGAAATGCTTGTGTAATTAGGATTCATGATATCATTGTTCTTCTCACTTTAGATCTCAATGACATAAAACTTTTGAATACCAAGGAATATGTGACTGTCAAGGGCTCATCCATTTGTGTGTATGTGTATTTGTGTGTATGTGTGTTTGTGTGGGTTTTTTTGTGTGTATGTGTGTGTGTGTGGTTTTGAATTTAGTTCCATCATGACCAAAGAACACACATAGTTTGATGTGAATTTGTTTATTTTAAGCCCCATACTATGATTAATTTTTAAATAAACTTTCCTTACACTACAAATTCCTATGGTGTCAAATGTTTTATGTGTCTAATAACTGTAATTGGTTGATACTGTTATTTAAACCCAAGATATTGTTGTTACTTGTCCTGCTTTTAACCATTTTGATAGAAGTAATATTTAAATCTCTGAATGCATTCTACATTTATTTATTTCTCCTTACATTTCAAACAATTTTTGTTTGTTCGTTTGTTTTCTTCAACACAAAACACTGTTCTAACATATTTGAATATTTAGAAGTAACCTAACTTTGTGTTTCCTCTTGACAATTTCCTTATCTTGTTAACAGTATGCAACTAACTCTTTAATTCTTTGCCCTGAAATATATTTCAGTAAATATGGTCTCTCTTACTTCTCTTTGACTAGGATAGGCATGCTGTATATTATACCATCATCTCCTTTTAACTCATTTGTATAGTTGTATGTGTTTCTTGTAGGGATGGTATAGTTGAATGCCACAGTTTTGTTTATTCTTTCAAATTTTGACTTTTAAGTTTTTACCTTTGTTGGTGGTCGTAGTGTTTTAATAGATTTGTATAACACTTAAATATGTTTTGCTGTTAACCTTTCTTTTCTTTTTAACTTTTAAGTCCTCTTTCTGCCTTTTAAAAAGATTTTGTGTGTGTGTGTAGGTACATGTTTGTATTTAATCTCCCTTAGTAGCTTGTTAGAATTAAGTATTTGGCAATACTTAATTTAGTATTTTGTTCTTATTCTAGTCTACGCTATACATATTGGATGTTTTAGCCTTCCCTGAATATGGTTTTTTACATATAGTATAAGAATATTATGATGGTTATGGAGGTTTGAATGTAAAATGTCTTCCGGAGTCTTGAACATTGGAATATCTGGTCCTCAATTGATGTTAGTGTTGGACTAAGCTTAGATTGTAAGGTCTTGTTGGAGGAAGTGTGTTACTAAGAGCAGGCTTTGAAAGTCATGTTCTATTCCCTGTTTGTTCTCTGCTTGGTGCTTGAGGTTCAAGATGTGAGCCCTCAGTTTCTTGCTCTTGCCATTTTAATTTCTCTTTACCATGATGGATTCTTTCTCTCTGGAACTGTAAGCCAAAATAAACTCGTTCTTCTCTAAGTTGCCTTGGCACTGATATAACAGCTGTACAAAAGAAGTGATGTCATTTATCCTAATGTTATGAGATTCTTTTATGTAAGTTCTACAATAAATTATTTATTTTAAACACACAATGCTGTAATTATTTTAAACATTATATTATATATTAGTACCACTTAGTTTGCTTCATTTGCATAGATTCATATTGTCATTCAGTTATTTTTATACTGCAAATTTATCATTTATTATAGTGCAGCTTTACTAATATTTCTTACTGCTCTTGTTATGAAGATTTTTTCACCTCTATGTTGTTTTGAAAGATTTTTTCTTTATTTTTAGACAGTTTTATATGTATATGCATGTACTGTGTTCCTATTACTGTCATTACCTTCATTCTATCTCCCTTCTAATCTTATGTGCCTGTTTTGTTAACTAGTCCCAATCCTATTGCCATGTCCTTTCTACTGTGACCTACTACTCAGTGTAATTAAGCTTGATTGCATAAGAAAACGTACTGTTTATTTACTTCAGCATGAATACATTACAAGTAGTTACATTGTTGATGAAAATGGCTCTCTTTTCCATAGCAACCATTAACTCCCAATAGTTCTTCAGGGAGTGTGGTAGGGGCTGATGAGTCCCTCCTCCATTCATGATGAACATTGATGAGCCCATTTTTGAGCAGTTCTTGTGCAGTCAATTACTACTGTTTTGTTCATGACTGAAACAATTATGCTACAATCAGAAAACAGCATTTCATAGGACTCATCTCTGTCTTCTGTTTCTTCACAGTTACATTCTTTCTGCCTCTTCTTCTACAATGTTTCCTGTGCATAGAGAGAGTAATATAGATATAGAGAATGAGGGCTGAGCACTCAACAATCACTCACTCTCAAACACTGAGCAGCCCTGAGTCTTGCCGCTAAAACAGTGAAGAGAATCTTCACTGAATAGCTTCTCTCTACAGATACAAACATAAATATCTACAAGGCATATTAACTACATATCCATTTAGCAAATAGTAGCAGATTCTTCCTCTAAAGCCTGTAACCTTCCTTGCCATAGTCTTTTGACTAGGTTCATAGTCCAGAGCCTGTATTCTATTACATGTAGTGAACCTCAGATACAATCAGAAAGTGCTTGGTTACCTCCAAAATAGGCATGTCATTATTGTACCAGTGGGGTTTTCTTGTGTAGGAAATCAGTATTCTAGCTCAAATGGTTAACACGTGTATAAGACTGTTAATGACTTTTCTCCCCAGAATGAAGAGGGAGGAATCTTCTAGTCCAATTCCAACTTAGTTTCTCTGCATGCTCTGTGTGTGTGTGTGTGTGTGTGTGTGTGTGTGTGTGTGTGTGTGTGTGTGTGTATTTAGGGAATCTCAAAACAAAACAACATAGATTATCAATGTATTCTTTGCTTGCCTCTCGGGTTGAGGATGATAATTATTGTTGAAGATATTATATACATAGAACAAAGAACTCGGATGATTTAAGCTAGATCTAACTTGGAAGACTCTTTCCTGTGGTATATCTTCCTTGTTTCCAAAAAAACATTGCATAAGTTGCCAGAAAAGGAAAGAAATTAGATGGCCATATCGAGCTATAACACCTAAGAAACAACAATAACCATTACAATTGCCAGATTGCAAGATATGCATACAGGGGCAATAGGTAGCACCACCATACCAAACAACTGCTGTCAAATTAGAATTAAGGCTCACTAAACTGGAGAGAAATAATGCCTGGTACTAAAATCCTAGCCAGTTTCCTGGGGCTAGTGAAGTCATAGCATAATTTATTACATGAATATATCTAAATATAACATATTTAGTCCATCTTTCTTGGTTGACTATACATGGTTCCAAGGCTGAACACACCACATTTGATAACCAACAAAGAGGATTATTCCTAGAATCGCCTATTTTTCCTTATCCCCATAGCCATTAGTTGCCTATAGTTTTTTGTCTAAGGTTAGAACCAGGTGAAATTTTCCTTCTATATTAATAAATCCATTATTTCCACTGTTCTGGTCTTGTTTATAGAGCCATTTCTAGGAGAGACTATTTCATAGAAAGCTCTCCAGTATTCCAGCTGTTACAGTCTTTCAATCCCCTATTTTGTGATGCTCCATGAGCCATAGGTGCAGTAGCTATAAAACAGTTCTAGCCAGTGGTGTTAGGCTCCCCAGTATCTGCTAATATCTGGTGTGTCCAGTTGTGTTTCTCTGGAAGGAACTCAATTTGCTATAAAGAGAAGGTTCTTTGATGTGGGATGGTAGCTATACTCATCTGTGGCTTTAAAGATCAGATTTAGAGTGTAGTAAGAAGCCACTCAGGAGAAACTTGGGGATTTCTTTCTGAGTTACACTAACAGTTATACCCGCATTGTTCTCCTTGTTCTGTTAACTCTTGGTATTCAACTCAATAAACATTTTAGGGACCTCCTTTGGTTTTACTTTCTATGATATCCCCATGTTATAATCTGAATATGAAATATGCCTGACTGACTTCTTTTTATTGAATATTTTCTAGTTTATGTTGCTATTTGGGGAGGTAGTAAAACTTTAAGAGGTAGAGACTAGCTGTAGTGTCAGTGTGGCATACCATTGAAAATTATTTCTGATCCTTTTCTGTTTCCTATCTGCAGTGAAGTGAGTGCCCTTCCAATATAATACCATTGCCTTAAAATTCTACCTCACTTGAGGTCCACATTCTCTCAAGCCAAGGACTGAAACGTCTGAAACCATAAGCCTAAGTAAGTAAATAGATATACCATCTTCCTTCGAGCTCTTTCTCTTAAATGATTGCCAAAACAGTAGAAAACTACATACTCTAGACATTATTTTTAGGCATCAAGTTGAGATTATCATAGACCTCACATTATTAGTTCCCTATTTGCATAGTTAGCTGTACTTCGCTGCTTCCCTTCCAGTGTAGTTAAAACTATAATTTTGTTGCTGTTTGCCTCTAGGTTTTAGTTACTGCAATAACTATTACTGTATAATGTTGAAAAGGTAAATTCTTTCTTAGGCAAAACTACGACAAGATGGTGAACAATTTTAATTATCTCATAGGTAATGAAAGGAAGACCAAACTATGTGACTATGGCCAAGCAATGAAATGGTGATGTTCCTTTGGTTTTCACATATTTATGGGGTGCACCTTCTCAGAGCATTATATTAGTGACAAGAAGACTTATCGGATGTTAAATTTCTTTGTTATGGGGTATTTAATGAGTGGTATCATTGTGTCAGATATTTGTGTCTTGTTTGGAGAACTAAACTCATGTTGCATGTTTAAAAGCTCCTCTGGGGTTGGGGATTTAGCTCAGCGGTAGAGCACTTGCCTAGCAAGCGCAAGGCCCTGGGTTCGGTCCCCAGCTCTGAAAAAAAGAAAAGAAAAGAAAAGAAAAATAAAAGCTCCTCTGATTTGATGCCTCAGGAGATATATATTTATGTGGAATATATATTTTATTGATTTATACTTTATCATTCTTTTCTTAGCAGATACAAGTTAAAAGAAAACAAAAAAAAACCAAAAAAACAACAACAAATTGACCATTTAACCAACCAAACAGACAGACAAAAACTTCCACCATTTTTGCTGCCTTAGTTCCTACTAAATAAATTGTTTTGTTTCTGGTCATCCCAGAGAAGCAATATTAAACTACTAACACCATGAAGCAAAAAGAATTCTTGGGGAGTCTCATCAATGTCAAAGAGTCTGCTGTGAATGATATGGCATAATATTAAAGCACCGTAGAAGGAAATGAGTCTACAGGTGTGGTTTCTAAAGGACAAAAATATCATGATGCATTCACAAAGTATGATTAAAAGCATACATGTTTCATTCATAAAACAGGGCAAAATCAGGTTAAGATTTTTAGTTAGGTTATAATCCAAATATAGGAAACTTGCAAGTGTTTTAAGCAGTAAAGAAACTATCTGAGTTATGATATTGGTAGAATAGCCATGACTATTCTAAAGGGGGAAAATTTTATGTAGGTAGTAAAAATGAAATCAGAAAATCTATGAGGAGGCTATTGCAGAAACTCAGGTATTAGATATTAATTAACTGGTCCCTGGTGTTGACATTGTGTATAATGAGAAATAGCCAGATTTGCAGTATATTTTGAATGTAGAACAAATGGGTTAACTATGAGATATGAAAAAAAAGGAAATGGGACATTGTAATGAATATGAGGTATTTATAATCTCAGTATCTCAGCAAATAGCATATAACTTACAATGATATGGAAGACAGTTTTGTGATGGGGTGTTAAATTAAGATTCATACAAGAAACCCAAGTGAAAATATATTATAGAAATCTGAACATCAGAAGAACAAAACAGGAAAATGTAACAAAAGAAAAAGAACTGAGAAGGGACTCTTGGAAGGCACATGGCAAATCAAACCAGGCAAAGAGTAACGTCAGTTTAGACTGTTGGCCCAATTGTTCACATGTGATAAGAACCATAAAGTAATTATAGAATTTGTCAAGTTACATCTATTGGTGACCCTAAGAATGTTGACTAGAGTGGTGAAACATTATTTGAAATAAAGTTAAGATAATGTGAGGCAAATGTGTAGCAGACGTCAGAAAGGAAGCTATTGGAAAATATTTGTATGTTCATGAGAATAAACAAAAGAAAGCAAAACAAGAGACCATGTCATCATAAAAGAAGTATGTAAAGTGTATGAAAAATGGAAAGCTATGGTGAGTTCCAGGAAAAGTAGAACTCTATGCATTGTAACAATATTGAAAAATAGCACTAATGGACCACTTGAGGCTTTCTATCATGACTTGAGAGTGCAATGAATGTCGCTGGCTTTTATTCTCTTGGTGTGTCCAGAAGCCCAGGGTAGCACAGAGGAGGTGTTGAGTTGTGGTTGTTTCTGGAACTATAGAAGAGAGATAAAAGAATGAGAGAGAGATTTCAGAGTATGTGTAACAGGCCATTTCTATTCAAACCCAGGGTCTGAAAAGTCTGGAATTGGAGTTTTGAGATATCCAAGAAAGAACCCAGAAGTCGGTAAGTGCATTACTGCATTCCTGTGCTCTCTGTGGCACATAAGTAACAGCCAACCAGAAAATACAGTCTCCTGTATCATACCCTGCAGAAGCAGTATTTATACATATACAAAAGTCAAATGGGTTTCTAATGCTCAAGGCTGCTTTATACATTCTACTTGTCTGTTAGAGCTTATCTTCGATCTTTGTCATAGCTCCTTTTTAAAGGAGGTTAAGTGGCCAGTGATCTGGTTTCACATAAATATATGTACCTTACAATTTGCAGAACACATGCCAAGGACAAAGTCACTGTGTCCTAAGATACACTAACCCTATTAAAAATTGGGGCACAGAACAAAACAAATAATTCTCAACAAAAGAATATCAAATGGTCAAGAAGCACATAAGAAAGGTTCAATACCCTTAGTTATCAGGGAAATGTCAATCAAAACAAGCCTGAGGTTCCACCTTGTACCAGTTAGAATGGCTAAGGTCAGAAACTCAAGTGACAGCAGATTCTAGAAAGGATATGGAGAAAGAGGAATACTCCTCCACTAGTGGTGGGATTATAAGCTGCTACAACCACTCTGGAAATCAAACACTCCTCCATTCTTGGTGATATTATAAGCTGGTACAAACACTGTGGATATCAGTCTGGTTGTTCCTCAGAAAATTGGACATAGTACAACCTGAGGATCCAGCTATATCTCTCTTGGGCATATATCCAAAAGATGTTCCAACATATAACAAGGACACATGCTCCACTATGTTCATAGCAGCCTTATTTATAATAACTAGAAACTGGAAAGAACTCAGATGTCCTTCAACAGAGGAATGGATACAGAAAATCTGGTATATTTACACAATGCAGTACTACACAGCTATTAAAAACAATGACTACATGGAATTCTTAGGCAAATGGATGGAACTAGAAAATAACAACCTCGGTACCTGGTATCTGTCTAGGAAATTGTCCATTTCCTGAAGATTTTCAAGTTTTGTTGAATATAGGTTTTTGTAGTAAGATCTGATGATTTTTTGAATTTCCTCTGAATCTGTTGTTATGTCTCCCTTTTCATTTCTGATTTTGTTAATTTGGACGCACTCTCTGTGTCCTCTCGTTAGTCTGGCTAAGGGTTTATCTATCTTGTTGATTTTCTCAAAGAACCAACTTTTGGTTCTGTTGATTCTTTCTATGGTCCTTTTTGTTTCTACTTGGTTGATTTCAGCTCTGAGTTTGATTATTTCCTGCCTTCTACTCCTCCTGGGTGTATTTGCTTCTTTTTGTTCTAGATCTTTTAGGTGTGCTGTCAAGCTGCTGACATATGCTCTTTCATGTTTCTTTCTGCAGGCACTCAGCGCTATGAGTTTTCCTCTTAGCACAGCTTTCATTGTGTCCCATAAGTTTGAGTATGTTGTATCTTCATTTTCATTAAATTCTAAAAAGTTTTTAATTTCTTTATTTCTTCCTTGACCAGATTATCATTGAGTAGAGCATTGTTCAATTTCCACGTATATGTGGGCATTCTTCCCTTATTGTTATTGAAGACCAGTTTTAGGCCGTGGTGGTCCGATAGCACGCATGGGATTATTTCTATCTTTCTGTACCTGTTGAGGCACGTTTTTTGACCAATTATATGGTCAATTTTGGAGAAAGTACCATGAGGAGCTGAGAAGAAGGTATATCCTTTTGCTTTAGGATAGAATGTTCTATAAATATCCGTTAAGCCCATTTGGCTCATGACTTCTCTTAGTCTGTCGACATCACTGTTTAATTTCTGTTTCCATGATCTGTCCATTGATGAGAGTGGTGTGTTGAAATCTCCCACTATTATTGTGTGAGGTGCAATGTGTGTTTTGAGCTTTAGTAAGGTTTCTTTTACGTATGTAGGTGCCCTTGTATTTGGGGCATAGATATTTAGGATTGAGAGTTCATCTTGGTGGATTTTTCCTTTGATGAATATGAAGTGTCCTTCCTTATCTTTTTTGATGACTTTTAGTTGGAAATTTATTTTATTTGATATTAGAATGGCTACTCCAGCTTGCTTCTTCTGACCATTTGCTTGGAAAGTTGTTTTCCAGCCTTTCACTCTGAGGTAGTGTCTGTCTTTGTCTCTGAGGTGTGTTTCCTGTAGGCAGCAGAATGCAGGGTCCTCGTTGCGTATCCAGTTTGTTAATCTATGTCTTTTTATTGGGGAGTTGAGGACATTGATATTGAGAGATATTAAGGAATAGTGATTATTGCTTCCCGTTATATTCATATTTGGATGTGAGGTTATGTTTGTGTGCTTTCATTCTCTTTGTTTTGTTGCCAAGACGATTAGTTTCTTGCTTCTTCTAGGGTATAGCTTGCCTCCTTATGTTGGGCTTTACCATTTATTATCCTTTGTAGTGCTGGATTTGTAGAAAGATATTGTGTAAATTTGGTTTTGTCATGGAATATCTTGGTTTCTCCACCAATGTTAATTGAGAGTTTTGCTGGATACAGTAACCTGGGCTGGCATTTGTGTTCTCTTCGGGTCTGTATGACATCAGTCCAGGATCTTCTGGCCTTCATAGTTTCTGGTGAGAAGTCTGGTGTGATTCTGATAGGTCTCCCTTTATATGTTACTTGACCTTTTTCCCTTACTGCTTTTAATATTCTTTCTTTATTTTGTGCGTTTGGTGTTTTGACAATTATGTGACGGGAGGTGTTTCTTTTCTGGTCCAATCTATTTGGAGTTCTGTAGGCTTCTTGTATGTCTATGGGTATCTCTTTTTTTAGGTTAGGGAAGTTTTCTTCTATGATTTTGTTGAAGATATTTACTGGTCCTTTGAGCTGGGAGTCTTCACTCTCTTCTATACCTATTATGCTTAGGTTTGATCTTGTCATTGAGTCCTGGATTTCCTGTATGTTTTGGACCAGTAGCTTTTTCCGCTTTACATTATCTTTGACAGTTGAGTCAATGATTTCTATGGAATCTTCTGCTCCTGAGATTCTCTCTTCCATCTCTTGTATTGTGTTGGTGAAGCTTGTATCTACAGCTCCTTGTCTCTTCTCTTGGTTTTCTATATCCAGGGTTGTTTCCATGTGTTCTTTCTTGATTGCTTCTATTTCCATTTTTAATTCCTTCAACTGTTTGATTGTGTTTTCCTGGAATTCTTTCAGGGATTTTTGTGTCTCCTCTCTATGGGCTTCTACTTGTTTATTTACGTTTTCCTGGAATTCTTTCAGGGATTTTTGTGTCTCCTCTCTATGGGCTTCTACTTGTTTATTTATGTTTTCCTGGAATTATTTCAGGGATTTTTGTGTCTCCTATCTATGGGCTTCTACTTGTTTATTTATGTTTTCCTGGGATTCTTTCAGGGATTTTTGTGATTCTTTCAGACATTTTATCGATTCCTCTCTGTAGGCTTCTACTTGTTCTCTAAGGGCGTTCTTCACGTCTTTCTTGAAGTCCTCCAGCATTATGATCAAATATGATTTTGAAACTAGATCTTGCTTTTCTGGTGTGTTTAGATATTCCATGTTTGTTTTGGTGGGAGAATTGGGCTCCGATGATGCCATGTAGTCTTGGTTTCTGTTGCTTGGTTTCCTGCGCTTGCCTCTCGCCATCAGATTATCTCTAGTGTTACTTTGTTCTGCTATTTCTGACAGTGGCTAGACTGTCCTATAAGCCTGTGTGTCAGGAGTGCTGTTGACCTGTTTTCCTCTCTTTCAGTCAGTTATGGGGACAGAGTGTTCTGCTTTCCGGCGTGTGGTTTTTCCTCTCTACAGGTCTTCAGCTGTTCCTGTGGGCCTGTGTCTTGAGTTCACCAGGCAGCTTTCTTGCAGCAGAAAAGTTGGTCTTACCTGTGGTCCCGAGGCTCAAGTTCACTCAAGGGGTGCTACCCACGGGCTCTCTGCAGCGGCAGCAACCAGGAAGACCTGTGCCGCCGTTTCCGGGAGCTTCAGTGCACCAGGGTTCCAGATGGTCTTTGGCTTTTTCCTCTGGCGTCCGAGATGTGTGTGCAGAGAGCAGTCTCTTCTGGTTTCCCAGGCTTGTCTACCTCTCTGAAGGTTCAGCTCTCCCTCCCACGGAATTTGGGTGCAGAGAACTGTTTATCCGGTCTGTTTCCTTCTGGTTCTGGTAGTGTCTCAGGCAAAGGGGTCCTGCCGCTCCTGGGCCCTCCCCCACGGGAGCCCAGAGGCCCTATACAGTTTCCTCTTGGGCCAGGGATGTGGGCAGGGGGTGAGCAGTGTTGGTGGTCTCTTCCGCTCTGCAGCCTCAGGAGTGCCCACCTGACCAGGCGGTTGGGTCTCTCTCTCACAGGGTCTGGGGGCAGAGAGCTGCTGCGGGCCGGGATCCGCGGGTGTGGGACCGTATATTTTAGATATCTGTTGTAGGATTGGTAAAGATCTTTTCCCAATCTGTTGGTCGCTGTTTTGTCCTAACCACAGTGTCCTTTGCCTTACAGAAGCTTTGCAGTTTTATGAGATCCCATTTGTCGATTCTTGACCTTAGAGCATAAGCCATTGGTGTTTTGTTCAGGAAATTTTTTCCAGTGCCCATGTGTTCCAGATGCTTCCCTAGTTTTTCTTCTATTAGTTTGAGTTTGTCTGGTTTGATGTGGAGGTCCTTGATCCACTTGGACTTAAGCTTTGTACAGGGTGATAAGCATGGATGAATCTGCATTCTTCTACATGTTGACCTCCAGTTGAACCAGCACCATTTGCTGAAAATGCTATCTTTTTTCCATTGGATGTTTCTGGATCATTTGTCAAAAATCAAGTGACCATAAGTGTGTGGGTTCATTTCTGGGTATTCAATTGTATTCCATTGGTCTATCTGTCTGTCTCTGTACCAATACCATGCAGTTTTTATCACTATTGCTCTGTAATACTGCTTGAGTTCAGGGATAGTTATTCCCCCTGAAGTCCTTTTATTGTTGAGGATAGGTTTAGCTTTCCTGGGTTTTTTTGTTATTCCAGATGAAGTTGCAAATTGTTCTGTCTAAGCCTTTGAAGAAATGGATTGGTATTTTGATGAGGATTGCATTGAATTTGTAGATGACTTTTGGAAAATGGCCATTTTTACTATATTAATCCTGCCAATCCATGAGCATGGGAGACCTTTCCATCTTCTGAGTTCTTCTTCAATTTCTTTCTTCGGAGTCTTGAAGTTCTTATTGTACAGATCTTTTATTTGCTTGGTTAAAGTCACACCGAGGTACTTTATATTATTTGGGTCTATTATGAAGGGTGTCGTTTCCCTCATTTCTTTCTCGGCTTGTTTCTCTTTGTGTAGAGGAAAGCTATTGATTTATTTGAGTTAATTTTATACCCAGCCACTTTGCTGAAGTTGTTTATCAGCTTTAGTAGTTCTCTGGTGGAACTTTTGGGATCACTTAAAAATACTATCATATCATCTGCAAATAGTGATATTTTGACATCTTCTTTTCCGACCTGTATCCCCTTCACCTCCGTTTCTTGTCTGATTGCTCTGGCTATAACTTCAAGAACTATATTTAATAAGTAGGGAGAGAGTGGGCAGCCTTGTCTAGTCCCTGATTTTAGTGAGATTGCTTCAAGTTTCTCTCCATTTAGTTTAATGTTAGCAACTGGTTTGCTGTATATGGCTTTTTACTATGTTTAGGTATGGGCCTTGAATTCCTATTCTTTCCAGGACTTTTATCATGAAGGGGTGTTGAATTTTGTCAAATGCTTTCTCAGCATCTAATGAAATGATCATGTGGTTTTGTTCTTTCAATTTGTTTATATAATGGATCACGTTGATGGTTTTCCGTATATTAAACCATCCCTGCATGCCTGGGAGGAAGCCTACTTGATCATGGTGGATGATTGTTTTGATGTGCTTTTGGATTCGGTTTGCCAGAATTTTATTGAGTATTTTTGTGTCGAATTTCATAAGGGAAATTGGTCTGAAGTTCTCTTTCTTTGTTGGGTCTTTGTGTGGTTTAGGTATAAGAGTAATTGTGGCTTCATAGAAGGAATTCCGTAGTGATCCATCTGTTTCAATTTTGTGGAATAGTTTGGATAATATTGGTATGAGGTCTTCTATGAAGGTTTCATAGAATTCTGCACTAAACCGCTCTGGACCTGGGCTCTTTTTGGTTGGGAGACCTTTAATGACTGCTTCTATTTCCCTAGGAGTTATGCGGTTGTTTATCTGGTCTTTCTGTTCCTGATTTAACTTCGATACCTGGTATCTGTCTAGGAAATTGTCCATTTCCTGAAGATTTTCAAATTTTGTTGAATATAGGTTTTTATAGTAAGATCTGATGATTTTTTGAATTTCCTCTGAATCTGTAGTTATGTCTCCCTTTCATTTCTGATTTTGTTAATTTGGACGCACTCTCTGTGTCCTCTCGTTAGGCTGGCTAAGGGTTTATCTATCTTGTTGATTTTCTCAAAGAACCAACTTTTGGTTCTGTTGATTCTTTCTATGGTCCTTTTTGTTTCTACTTGGTTGATTTCAGCTCTGAGTTTGATTATTTCCTGCCTTCTACTCCTCCTGGGTGTATTTGCTTCTTTTTGTTCTAGATCTTTTAGGTGTGCTGTCAAGCTGCTGACATATGCTCTTTCCTGTTTCTTTCTTCAGACACTCAGCGCTATGAGTTTTCCTCTTAGCACACCTTTCATTCTGTCCCATAAGTTTGGGTATGTTGTACCTTCATCTTCATTAAATTCTAAAAAAGTTTTTAATTTCTTTCTTTATTTCTTCCTTGACCAGGTTATCATTGAGTAGACCATTGTTCAATTTCCACGTATAGGTGGGCATTCTTCCCTTATTGTTATTGAAGACCAGTTTAAGGCTGTGGTGGTTTGATAGCACGCATGGGATTATTTCTATCATTCTGTACCTGTTGAGGCCCGTTTTTTGACCAATTATATGGACAATTTTGGAGAATGTACCATGAGGAGCTGAATAGAAGGTATATCCTTTTGCTTTAGGATAGAATGTTCTATAAATATCCATTAAGTCCATTTGGCTCATGACTTCTCTTAGTCTGTCTACATCTCTGTTTAATTTCTGTTTCCATGATCTGTCCATTGATGAGAGTGGGGTGTTGAAATCTCCTACTATTATTGTGTGAGGTGCAATGTGTGTTTTGAGCTTTAGTAAGGTTTCTTTTACGTATGTGGGTGCCCTTGTATTTGGGGCATAGATATTTAGGATTGAGAGTTCATCTTGGTGGATTTTTCCTTTGATGAATATGAAGTGTCCTTCCTTATCTTTTTTGATGACTTTTAGTTGAAAATTGATTTTATTTGATATTAGAATGGCTACTCCAGCTTGCTTCTTCTGACCATTTGCTTGGAAAGTTGTTTTCCAGCCGTTCACTCTGAGGTAGTGTCTGTCTTTGTCTCTGAGGAGTGTTTCCTGTAGGCAGCAGAATGCAGGGTCCTTGTTGCGTATCCAGTTTGTTAATCTATGTCTTTTTACTGGGGAGTTGAGGCCATTGATGTTGAGAGATATTAAGGAATAGTGATTATTGCTTCCTCTTATATTCATATTTGGATGTGAGGTTATGTTTGTGTACTTTTCTTCTCTTTGTTTTGTTGCCAAGACGATTAGTTTCTTGCTTCTTCTAGGGTATAGCTTGCCTCCTTGTGTTGCGCTTTACCATTTATTATCCTTTGGAGTGCTGACTTTGTAGAAAGATATTGTGTAAATTTGGTATTGTCATGGAATACCTTGGTTTCTCCATCTATGTTAATTGAGAGTTTTGCAGGATACAGTAACCTGGGCTGGCATTTGTGTTCTCTTAGGGTCTGTATGACATCTGTCCAGGATCTTCTGGCCTTCATAGTTTCTGGCCAAAAGTCTGGTTTGATTCTGATAGGTCTGCCTTTATATGTTACTTGACCTTTTTCCCTTACTGCTTTTAATATTCTTTCTTTATTTTGTGCGTCTGGTGTTTTGATGATTATGTGACAGGAGGTTTTTTTTTCTGGTCCAATCGATTTAGAGTTCTGTAGGCTTCTTGTATGCCTATGGGTATCTCTTTTTTTAGGTTAGGGACGTTTTCTTCTATGATTTTGTTGAAGATATTTACTTGTCCTTTGAGCTGGGAGTCTTCACTCTCTTCTATACCTATTATCCTTAGGTTTGATCTTCTCATTGAGTCCTGGATTTCCTGTATGTTTTGGACCAGTAGGTTTTTCTGCTTTACATTATCTTTGACAGTTGAGTCAATGATTTCTATGGAATATTCTGCTCCTGAGATTCTCTCTTCCATCTCTTGTATTCTGTTGGTGAAGCTTGTATCTACAGCTCCTTGTCTCTTCTTTTGGTTTTCTATATCCAGGGTTGTTTCCATGTGTTCTTTCTTGATTGCTTCTATTTCCATTTTTAATTTCTTCAACTGTTTGATTGTGTTTTCCTGGAATTCTTTCAGGGATTTTTGCGATTCCTCTCTGTAGGCTTCTACTTGTTTATTAATGTTTTCCTGTGTTTCTCTAAGGGAGTTCTTCACGTCTTTCTTGAAGTCCTCCAGCATCATGATCAAATATGATTTTGAAACTAGATCTTGCTTTTCTGGTGTGTTTGGATATTCCATGTTTGTTTTGGTGGGAGAATTGGGCTCCGATGATGGCATGTAGTCTTGGTTTCTGTTGCTTTGGTTCCTGCGCTTGCCTCTCGCCATCAGATTATCTCTAGTGCTACTTTGTTCTGCTATTTCTGACAGTGGCTAGACTGTCCTATAAGCGTGTGTGTCAGGAGTGCTGTAGAACTGTTTTCCTGTTTTCTTTCAGTCAGTTATGGGGACAGAGTGTTTTGCTTTTGGGCGTGTAGTTTTTCCTCTCTACAGGTCTTCAGCTGTTCCTGTGGGCCTGTGTCTTGAGTTCACCAGGCAGGTCACTTGCAGCAGAAAAGTTGGTCTTACCTGTGGTCCTGAGGCTCAAGTTCGCTTGCGGGGTGCTGCCCTTTCCGCGAGCTTCCGTGCACCAGGGTTCCAGATGGCGTTTGGTGTTTTCCTCTGGCGTCTGAGATGTGTGTGCAGAGTGCAGTCTCTTCTTGTTTCCCAGGCATGTCTGCCTCTCTGAAGGTTTAGCTCTCCCTCCCACGGGATTTGGGTGCAGAGAACTCGATATTTGAAGTTTTCAGAATTTGAGATCGAGGATCAACTGTATTAAAGAGAATGGAGTTTGTTTGTAGGTGATGAAAAAGTTCTAAATTTGATTTTATATACAATTTTTCTCAATTGTGTGAGTATAATTAAACTATTAAATTACATCTTTTAGATGGATGAATTTTATTGTACTACATTATGATCTGTTTCTAATGCCATCAGGAAATACAAATTAAAATGATATTAAAGTGATGAAAATTGAAAAAGATTATAGGTACAAATTCAGTCAAAGATCTGAAGAAACTAACTCTCACGTTAATTATGCTGAAGAAACTGTAACTCTCACTTTAATTATGATATGGATAAAAATGGTGTGGTTTCTTTGGAAAACAGATTGAAATTTTCTTACAAAATATATATATATATATATATATATATATATATATATATATGCATATAATGTAGGCCAGCAATTTACAAAAACAAGCTGAAAACCTTGGAAATAACCAAAATGTCCTACTCTATATAAATAAATCAACTGTGGTTTAGGTAGATTTGAGAATATTATTCAGCATTAAAAAAGAAATGTAGCTTCCTGATTGCTGCCGCTGCAGAGAGCCCCTGGGCAGCACCCCACGAGCGAACCTGAGCCTCGGGACCACAGGTAAGACCAAATTTTCTGCCTCAAGAAAGCTGCCTGGTGAGCTTGGGACACACGGAAGCAGAATTTCTCTAGGACTGGGCACGTTCTGTGTTTACCGGAAGTACCACACCCGCGGATCCCGGCCCGCAGCAGCTCTCTGCTCCCAAACCCGGTGAGAGAGAGACCCAACCGCCTGGTCAGGTGGGCACTCCTGAGGCTGCAGAGCGGAAGAGACCACCAACACTGCTCACCCCTGCCCACATCCCTGGCCCAAGAGGAAACTGTATAAGGCCTCTGGGCTCCCGTGGGGGAGGGCCCAGGAGTGGCAGGACCCCTGCCAGAGAAACCGCCGGACCCTGAAGGAAACAGACCAGATAAACAGTTCTCTGCACCCAAATCCCGTGGGAGGGAGAGCTAAACCTTCAGAGAGCAGACAAGCCTGGGAAACCAGAAGAGACTGCTCCCTGCACACACATCTCAGACGCCAGAGGAAAAAGCCAAAGACCATCTGGAACCCTGGTGCACTGAAGCTCCCGGAAACGGCGGCACAGGTCTTCCTGGTTGCTGCCGCTGCAGAGAGCCCCTGGGCAGCACCCCACGAGCGAACCTGAGCCTCGGGACCACAGGTAAGACCAAATTTTCTGCTGCAAGAAAGCTGCCTGGTGAACTCAAGACACAGGCCCACAGGAACAGCTGAAGACCTGTAGAGAGGAAAAACTACACGCCCGAAAGCAGAACACTCTGTCCCCAGAACTGACTGAAAGAGAGGAAAACAGGTCTACAGCACTCCTGACACACAGGCTTATAGGACAGTCTAGCCACTGTCAGAAATAGCAGAACAAAGTAACACTAGAGATAATCTGATGGCGAGAGGCAAGCGCAGGAACCCAAGCAACAGAAACCAAGACTACATGCCATCATCGGAGCCCAATTCTCCCACCAAAACAAACATGGAATATCCAAACACACCAGAAAAGCAAGATCTAGTTTCAAAATCATATTTGATCATGATGCTGGAGGACTTCAAGAAAGACATGAACATACTTAGGGAAACACAGGAAAACATTAATAAACAAGTAGAAGCCTACAGAGAGGAATCGCAAAAATCCCTGAAAGAATTCCAGGAAAACACAATCAAACAGTTGAAGAAATTAAAAATGGAAATAGAAGCAATCAAGAAAGAACACATGGAAACAACCCTGGATATAGAAAACCAAAAGAAGAGACAAGGAGCTGTAGATACAAGCTTCACCAACAGAATACAAGAGATGGAAGAGAGAATCTCAGGAGCAGAAGATTCCATAGAAATCATTGACTCAACTGTCAAAGATAATGTAAAGTGGAAAAAGCTACTGGTCCAAAACATACAGGAAATCCAGGACTCAATGACAAGATCAAACCTAAGGATAATAGGTATAGAAGAGAGTGAAGACTCCCAGCTCAAAGGACCAGTAAATATCTTCAACAAAATCATAGAAGAAAACTTCCCTAACCTAAAAAAAGAGATACCCATAGACATACAAGAAGCCTACAGAACTCCAAATAGATTGGACCAGAAAAGAAACACCTCCCGTCACATAATTGTCAAAACACCAAACGCACAAAATAAAGAAAGAATATTAAAAGCAGTAAGGGAAAAAGGTCAAGTAACATATAAAGGGAGACCTATCAGAATCACACCAGACTTTTCACCAGAAACTATGAAGGCCAGAAGATCCTGGACTGATGTTATACAGACCCTAAGAGAACACAAATGCCAGCCCAGGTTACTGTATCCAGCAAAACTCTCAATTAACATAGATGGAGAATCCAAGATATTCCATGACAAAACCAAATTTACACAATATCTTTCTATAAATCCAGCACTACAAAGGATAATAAAGGGTAAAGCCCAACATAAGGAGGCAAGCTATACCCTAGAAGAAGCAAGAAACTAATCGTCTTGGCAACAAAACAAAGAGAATGAAAGCACACAAACATAACCTCACATCCAAATATGAATATAACAGGAAGCAATAATCACTATTCCTTAATATCTCTCAACATCAATGGCCTCAACTCCCCAATAAAAAGACATAGATTAACAAACTGGATACGCAATGAGGACCCTGCATTCTGCTGCCTACATGAAACACACCTCAGAGACAAAGACAGACACTACCTCAGAGTGAAAGGCTGGAAAACAACTTTCCAAGCAAATGGTCAGAAGAAGCAAGCTGGAGTAGCCATTCTAATATCAAATAAAATCAATTTTCAATTAAAAGTCATCAAAAAAGATAAGGAAGGACACTTCATATTCATCAAAGGAAAAATCCAACAAGATGAACTCTCAATCCTAAATATCTATGCCCCAAATACAAGGGCACCTACATACGTAAAAGAAACCTTACTAAAGCTCAAAACACACATTGCACCTCACACAATAATAGTGGGAGATTTCAACACCCCACTCTCATCAATGGACAGATCATGGAAACAGAAATTAAACAGTGATGTCGACAGACTAAGAGAAGTCATGAGCCAAATGGACTTAACGGATATTTATAGAACATTCTATCCTAAAGCAAAAGGATATACCTTCTTCTCAGCTCCTCATGGTACTTTCTCCAAAATTGACCATATAATTGGTCAAAAAACGGGCCTCAACAGGTACAGAAAGATAGAAATAATCCCATGCGTGCTATCGGACCACCACGGCCTAAAACTGGTCTTCAATAACAATAAGGGAAGAATGCCCACATATACGTGGAAATTGAACAATGCTCTACTCAATGATAACCTGGTCAAGGAAGAAATAAAGAAAGAAATTAAAAACTTTTTAGAATTTAATGAAAATGAAGATACAACATACTCAAACTTATGGGACACAATGAAAGCTGTGCTAAGAGGAAAACTCATAGCGCTGAGTGCCTGCAGAAAGAAACAGGAAAGAGCATATGTCAGCAGCTTGACAGCACACCTAAAAGCTCTAGAGCAAAAAAAAGCAAATACACCCAAGAGGAGTAGAAGGGAGGAAATAATCAAACTCAGAGCTGAAATCAACCATGTAGAAACAAAAAGGACCATAGAAAGAATCAACAGAACCAAAAGTTGGTTCTTTGAGAAAATCAACAAGATAGATAAACCCTTAGCCAGCCTAACGAGAGGACACAGAGAGTGCGTCCAAATTAACAAAATCAGAAATTAAAAGGGAGACATAACTACAGATTCAGAGGAAATTAAAAAAATCATCAGATCTTACTATAAAAACCTATATTCAACAAAATTTGAAAATCTTCAGGAAATGGACAATTTCCTAGACAGATACCAGGTATCAAAGTTAAATCAGGAACAGATAAACCAGTTAAACAACCCCATAACTCCTAAGGAAATAGAAGCAGTCATTAAAGGTCTCCCAACCAAAAAGAGCCCAGGTCCAGACGGGTTTAGTGCAGAATTCTATGAAACCTTCATAGAAGACCTCATACCAATATTATCCAAACTATTCCACAAAATTGAAACAGATGGAGCCCTACCGATTTCCTTCTATGAAGCCACAATTACTCTTATACCTAAACCACACAAAGACACAACAAAGAAAGAGAACTTCAGACCAATTTCCCTTATGAATATCGACGCAAAAATACTCAATCAAATTCTGGCAAACCGAATTCTAGAGCACATCAAAACAATCATCCACGATGATCAAGTAGGCTTCATCCCAGGCATGCAGGGATGGTTTAATATACGAAAAACCATCAACGTGATCCATTATATAAACAAACTGAAAGAACAGAACCACATGATCATTTCATTAGATGCTGAGAAAGCATTTGACAAAATTCAACACCCCTTCATGATAAAAGTCCTGGAAAGAATAGGAATTCAAGGCCCATACCTAAACATAGTAAAAGCCATATACAGCAAACCAGTTGCTAACATTAAACTAAATGGAGAGAAACTTGAAGCAATCCCACTAAAATCAGGGACTAGACAATGCTGCCCACTCTCTCCCTACTTATTCAATATAGTTCTTGAAGTTCTAGCCAGAGCAATCAGACAACAAAAGGAGATCAAAGGGATACAGATCGGAAAATAAGAGGTCAAAATATCACTATTTGCAGATGACATGATAGTATATTTAAGTGATCCCAAAAGTTCCACCAGAGAACTACTAAGGCTGATAAACAACTTCAGCAAAGTGGCTGGGTATAAAATTAACTCAAATAAATCAGTTGCCTTCCTCTATACAAAAGAGAAACAAGCCAAGAAAGAAATTAGGGAAACGACACCCTTCATAATAGACCCAAATAATATAAAGTACCTCGGTGTGACTTTAACCAAGCAAGTAAAAGATCTGTACAATAAGAACTTCAAGACACTGAGGAAAGAAATTGAAGAAGACCTCAGAAGATGGAAAGATCTCCCATGCTCATGGATTGGCAGGATTAATATAGTAAAAATGGCCATTTTACCAAAAGCAATCTACAGATTCAATGCAATCCCCATCAAAATACCAATCCAATTCTTCAAAGAGTTAGACAGAACAATTTGCAAATTCATCTGGAATAACAAAAAACCCAGGATAGCTAAAGCTATCCTCCACAATAAAAGGACTTCAGGGGGAATCACTATCCCTGAACTCAAGCAGTATTACAGAGCAATAGTGATAAAAACTGCATGGTATTGGTACAGAGACAGACAGATAGACCAATGGAATAGAATTGAAGACCCAGAAATGAACCCACACACCTATGGTCACTTGATTTTTGACAAAGGAGCCAAAACCATCCAATGGAAAAAAGATAGCATTTTCAGCAAATGGTGCTGGTTCAACTGGAGGGCAACATGTAGAAGAATGCAGATCGATCCATGCTTATCACCCTGTACAAAGCTTAAGTCCAAGTGGATCAAGGACCTCCACATCAAACCAGACACACTCAAACTAATAGAAGCAAAACTAGGGAAGCATCTGGAACACATGGGCACTGGAAAAAATTTCCTGAACAAAACACCAATGGCTTATGCTCTAAGATCAAGAATGGACAAATGGGATCTCATAAAACTGCAAAGCTTCTGTAAGGCAAAGGACACTGTGGTTAGGACAAAACGGCAACCAACAGATTGGGAAAAGATCTTTACCAATCCTACAACAGATAGAGGCCTTATATCCAAAATATACAAAGAACTCAAGAAGTTAGACCGCAGGGAAACAAATAACCCTATTAAAAATGGGGTTCAGAGCTAAACAAAGAATTCACAGCTGAGGAATGCCGAATGGCTGAGAAACACCTAAAGAAATGTTCAACATCTTTAGTCATAAGGGAAATGCAAATCAAAACAACCCTGAGATTTCGCCTCACACCAGTGTGATTGGCTAAGATCAAAAACTCAGGTGACAGCAGATGCTGGCGAGGATGTGGAGAAAGAGGAACACTCCTCCATTGTTGGTGGGGTTGCAGACTGGTAAAACCATTCTGGAAATCAGTCTGGAGGTTCCTCAGAAAATTGGACATTGAACTGCCTGAGGATCCAGCTATACCTCTCTTGGGCATATACCCAAAAGATGCCTCAACATATAAAAGAGACACATGCTCCACTATGTTCATCGCAGCCTTATTTATAATAGCCAGAAAATGGAAAGAACCCAGATGCCCTTCAACAGAGGAATGGATACAGAAAATGTGGTACATCTACTCAATGGAATATTACTCAGCTATCAAAAACAACGAGTTTATGAAATTCGTAGGCAAATGGTTGGAACTGGAAAATATCATCCTGAGTGAGCTAACCCAATCACAGAAAGACATACATGGTATGCACTCATTGATAAGTGGCTATTAGCCCAAATGCTTGAATTACCCTAGATCCCTAGAACAAACGAAACTCAAGACGGATGATCAAAATGTGAATGCTTCACTCCTTCTTTAAATGAGGAAAAAGAATACCGTTGGTAGGGAAGGGAGAGGCAAAGATTAAAACAGAGACTGAAGGAACACCCATTCAGAGCCTGCCCCACATGTGGCCCATACATATACAGCCACTCAATTAGACAAGATGGATGAAGCAAAGAAGTGCAGACCGACAGGAGCCGGATGTAGATCGCTCCTGAGAGACACAGCCAGAATACAGCAAATACAGAGGCGAATGCCAGCAGCAAACCACTGAACTGAGAATAGGTCCCCTATTGAAGGAATCAGAGAAAGAACTGGAAAAGCTTGAAGGGGCTCGAGACCCCAAAAGTACAATAATGCCAAGCAACCAGAGCTTCCAGAGACTAAGCCACTACCTAAAGACTATACATGGACTGACCCTGGACTCTGACCCCATAGGTAGCAATGAATATCCTAGTAAGAGCACCAGTGGAAGGGGAAGCCCTGGGTCCTGCTAAGACTGAACCCCCAGTGAACTAGTCTATGGGGGGAGGGCGGCAATGGGGGGAGGGTTGGGAGGGGAACACCCATAAGGAAGGGGAGGGGGGAGGGGGATGTTTGCCCGGAAACCGGGAAAGGGAATAACATTCGAAATGTATATAAGAAATACTCAAGTTAATAAAAAAAAAAAAAGAAATGTATTAACATTGCATTAAAAGGAGAAACTTTAATGTCTTTTTTTTCTTTTTTTTCTTTTTCTTTTTTTTTTTTTTTTCAGAGCTGGGGACGGAACCCAGGACCTTGCGCTTGCTAGGCAAGTGCTTTACCACTGAGCTAAATCTCCAACCCCAAAAGGAGAAACTTTAAAATGCATTTTATTAAGCAAAGAGTAGGCATTATCTATATAGGATATTGTTTCAAGTATATGACACTCTGAAGAAGTCAAACTGCATAAATCAGTGACTGTCAGGTGTTAGACTATAAACAGGAAAAGCCTAAGTGACCAGGAAATGAAGATAAAAAGCTTGTAAAAAGGAAGTTAAAAAGATATAAAAGGATAAAGTTCAGAGAAGATCTGCAAAAAGGTATCGAAAATTAGCAGCTACTATACATAAATGCTTTCTTTCTTTCTTTCTTTCTTTCTTTCTTTCTTTCTTTCTTTCTTCCTTTCTTTTTGTGACACTATGTGCCTTAGATCCTAGATACGCTGTTATTATATCAATTTTTATTGAATATTTCAATTTACACTTCAAATGCTATTCCCTTTCCTGGTTTCGCAGACATAAGCCCCCTATCGCATACCCCTCCTCCTTCTTCTATGAGGTTGTTCCACTCCCCATTTACCCCCCTTCCTGCCTCCCCACCCTGACATTCTCCTATTCTGGGGGGTCTAGCCTTGTTAGGACCAAGGGTTTCTTCTCCCATTGGTGCCCAGCAAGCCCATCCTTTGATACATACGCAGGTGGAGCCATGGGTCAGTGTATGTATAGTTTTTGGATGGTGGTTTAGTCCCTGGAAGCTCTGGTTGGTTGGTATTGTAGTTCTTATGGGGCTGCAAGCCCCTTCTGCTCCTTCAATCCTTTCTCTAATTCCTCCAACGGGGACTCTGTTCTCAGTTCAATGGTTTGCTACTAGTATTCGCCTCTTTATTTGTCACGGTCTGGCTGAGCATCTCAGGAGACAGCTATATCAGGCTCCTGTCACCATGCATTTCATAATATTGTCTAGTTTTGGTGGCTGTATATATATGGGCTGGATTGCCAGGCGGGGTAGACTCTGAATGGCCATTCCACCAGTCTCTGCTATAAACTTTGTCTCCATATCTCCTCCTATGAATATTTTTGTCCCCTCTTTTAAGGAGGACTGAAGCATCTGTTCTTTGATCATCCTTCTTCTTGAGCTTCATGTGGTCTGTGCATTGTTTCTTGGGTAAAATATTTTCTTATAGATCTATTTACAGTCCGTTGCCTTTCGAAAGTACTCCAAAAACCCATATTTGGTAGATATGATTGTGTTCCCAGGCCAAAGGGTAATTTTAGTCCTTCCACAAAAGAAGTATTAAAGCTGAGATTATAGGCTATAGCAGCAAATTTAATCTATATTTGGGAGTCCTGACTTTAAGTTATTCTGTTGAAAGTGAGAAAGGAACCTGCTTTATCCACTATCCTCTTCTCCATTGAAAACTGACATATTAGATTAGTTGTAAGTTCTCAGAAAAACTGAGAAGCTAATCATGAAAAATTTCTGAAGCAGTAAATGTATACTATAAGGTTGAATATATATTTATATATATATATATATATATATATATATATATCTCCAAACCACATAGAATTTAGACCATCAATGACAAATACCAATATAGACTATGGATTTTTATTTGAAAATGGCATACCAGTATATGTTCATCTATTATAACAATTGTTTCACTTTGTATGTTTATGGCTGGAGCTATATGAGAAGCCTCTACACAGTCTCCTTATTTTTTCTAGAATTTTACTGAAAGATAAGATAAGAAGAGCAAACATATGTTTACTAAAACTCTACAGCACTATTTTAACTGCTGCTAGGAATCAGATAAAGAAAGGACACATGTTTGGCATAAATATTTATGACATGTATCATGGACAAAAGAAATACCCATCTCTCTCTCTCTATATATATATGTGTGTGTGTGTGTGTGTGTGTGTGTGTGTGTGTGTGTGTGTGTGTGTGTGTGAATATATACATACACACAAATGAACTAGTATATGCATTTATTAGTTTGGATATACATACTGAATGCAATTTTGAAATGCATTTCAAAAAAGAGATCTAGTGAACAATAAGCATGGGAAAGGGAAATTAAAATCATTATACAAATACAACAGGGACTGTGACATAAACTTGTAATAGGCCAATGGATGGAACTAAAAAATACCATCCTGTGTAAGGAGTCAGTGTAGTGGGTGATACGTGGGACAAGCTGGAAACCTAGGACAATGGACATTTTCAGCAATCTTTGAGGGCAACCCTAGCTAAGACTCCTAGAAATAGGGGATATGAAAGACACACATGTTATGTACTCATTCAAAAGTGGATATTTAGGCATAGAGTTTAAGATAAACATGCTACAATCCACAAACCCTGAGAAGCTAAGTAAGAAGGGGGACTCAAGAGAGCATGTTTGCATATCATTGAGAAGGGAAAATATGACATCAGGGGTTATGGAGGGAGGGAACTTGGTGGGAGAGGGAGTGAGGAGGGACTAAGAAGAATGAAGTGTAGAGATAACAGAGATGAAAATAACTGGATTCAGTGTAGTGGGTCATCCTGTGACAAGCTGGAAACCTAGGACAATAGACACTTTCAGCAATCTTGAAATCCTAGAAATAGTGGATATATAACTGGAAATGGCCACCTGCTGTAACCAGGAAAGTCTCCCAAGTGGAGTGATGGGGACAGTCACAAAACCTTCCACACACAATTTTTCCTGCCTATAAGATATCCAGTGTGAAAGATGGAGCACAGTGGAAATACCTAAGCAATGACAGCTTGTACTGGTTGGGTTTGTGTGCCAACTTGATAGAAGCTGGAGATATTGCAGAGAAAGGAACCTCCCTTGAAGAAATGCCTCCATGAGATTCAGCTCTAAGGCATTTTTATTAATTAGTGATCAAGCGTGGAAGGGCCCATTGTGGGTGGTACCATCCCTGGACTGGTAGTCTTGGGTTCTATAAGAAAGCAAGATAAGCAAGCCAGGGGAAGCAAGCCAGTAAGTAACATCCCTCCATGACCTCTACATCAGCTCCTGCTTCCTGACCTACTTGAGTTCCAGTCCTGACTTCCTTTAGTGGTGAACAGGAACGTGGAAGTGTAAGCTGAATAAACCCTTTCCTTCCCAACTTGCTTCTTGGTCATGATGTTCTGTGCAGGAATAATAACCCTGTCTAAGACACTGCCTCAACTTGATACTCATTCCAGGTGAGACCACCTCTGATATTATTAATGATATTCTGCTATGCTTGCAGACAGGAACATACCATAACTCTCGTCTGGTGAAAACCTTGCAGATGATGGAAATAAATGCAGAGACCTACAGCCAAACATTAGGCATAGCTGAAGGAATCCTATGAAAGATGAGAAGAAAGGACTGAAGGAGCCAGGGAGGTCAAGCAGGCCAGACAAAAATCTACAGAATTGATTAACCTGGACCAATAGGGGCTTACTGAGAATGAACTACTAACCAGAGAGGATGCATCCAATGGACCTAGGCCCTGTGCACTTATGTAACAGATGTGAAGCTTGGTCTTTATGTGGAAGCCCTAACATCAAGGAGAGGGGCTGCATCTGACTCTGTTGCCTGCCTTGTGATCCCTTTCCCCTAACTCTGCCTCAATAGAATAAGAAACACTTAGTCCTACTGCAGCTTGATATGCCAAGGTGGGTTGATATCCATGAGAGGTATCTACTTTTCAGGAGAAAAGGAAAGTGATGAGAGGAAGGGATGTGAGATGCGGGGCCTGGAATAGAGAAGGAAGGGGAAACTACAATAGGGATATAAAGTAAATAAATAAATTAATAGATAAAACATAAAGCCTGAGTTTAAAAAGCCTCAGAGGTTCTAATATTAGCATAAAGAAACCTGAATATATTCTTAATGTAACTGTCAAATGGCATAGCTATATATGAAAACATTTTCAGGCATTTCATAGTATTAATATATATCTTCTACTTTGTGATCCATTACTGTAACAAATCTAGAGGCAGGAAACCTAGGATAATAGGGCCAATAAATGGAACAGACTAAGGTCTCATGCAATAGCCAACTTTATTTATAGCATCAGACAATTTATACTCTGAGGGTTAAGAAGAGTGACATTGATAAAATGTACAATCTCTAGGGCAAGCTACACATGGTGAACTAATCACATGTGACAAAACCATGGTTTTTCATAGGTACATGTAAACAAATAACAATAGCAGTTGTAATAAAAATTCTGAAGTAAACTCACCCCTCTCCACTACACCTGCGAGAAGTATGAGAACATATTCTAAAAACAATGATGTTTTGAGGAAACTGAGGTCACAAGACTCTTGTTCTTTTTCATCATTAATCTCATAAGTGCTCACTATTCTCCTCAGATGACTCTATTCTTGAACCATGTTCTGACAGACTACTAAAGAGTTATTCAACACAGATAAACTAAACAATACATAATTGACTGATAGATGACAGACATAAAATTTGAATCTTTGTAATTTCATTTATATTAAGTTACAGAAGTAAAACTAATGTATGATGACAGAAATAACTTCACAAGTACCAGGGTACGTGATTGTTTGGCAGAGAAACAGAAAAAGGCAATTTTCTGGGTAGATAAGTCTCACATATTGATGACCGATGTAGTTATATGAGAGCATATATTTTGTAAAGAGCATAAAATTTACATTTAAAATTTTACTACTTATTTCATAACTTTTAAACTTTATTAAATCTATTTAGAACATTTCACTCATAATTAATAAAACAAATATTAACTAAATCAAAATAGAGAGTAATAAGATGAAGAAAATCATAAATTAATGTACGTTATTGCCTGAATTAATTTATTTTATCTTCCTTTTAGCAAAATTATTAATTATCATTTTATAATCAAATTTTACACATAGTATGCTTGCCAGTAGTGGATTGTCAGCTTAAAATTCTGAGTATTTGTATCATTTTTATCAACCTAGAAAGTTAAGGTAAAATTATCATGAAGGCATATTTTAAAGCTAATTTTCTTTTAATGGTATACTATTAGGTATTGGTATTATTGCTGAAGATAAAGTGCTGAAAGTTCATTTAAATAAGGGCATAATTTTAGAGAAAAAATTATATGTTCACATTAGCACACAGATATTGGTCTTCATCATAAAATAGCCAAATGTGTATGCCTTTTTTCCTTCTCATTCATCCCCTTTTCTCTGTGTTCTGCCCCATATCTCTTTCCCCCATATAGTTGATTTCATTTCTTTTTCTAATATCCCAGTATACTTTCTTGTTAGATATATTTTCTATTTCCCACTTCCCTTGACATCATTTCCTCCTCTCTCATGGGCTGCTTTTGTTTTCTTATGTACAAATCCACAAATATGTATGTATGTATGCATGTGAATGTATACATACACAGACAGACAAAGAAAAACAGACTCAAAAACACATACATAGACAGGCAATTTTGGCATATGAGAGGAAGCATTCAGTATTTCTTTCTCAGAGCCTGGATTATTTAGCTTAGCATAATGATTTCAATTTGTACCCATAATAAAAAGATTAGAAATATTTTTTGTTCCCTAACCAATTCTAAAACTTTAATCTCCAGTGTGGTTGGATGATGTTCTGATTATCAAGGGTTAGAGTCTATCTGTCCTGTATTCTTTAATGTATATGCTCTTTGGATTTCTAATAAGCACATGTCCTCTAAAATGTTCCAAGTTGGCAATCCTTTTGACTAGTATAAGGATAATTATTCAATCTTTTCTAGCCTCTTTTTCCTGTGTCTTTCTTGTCCATATCTTACATATTACTTTGTAATGTTTAAAATGATGTCAAATTTCTATCCAAAAGCTTTCCATGTATTTTTTCAGCTAAATAATTCTGTCCAAATTTGTCAGCCTTCCATTTAAGTATCTCTAAATGCTAGCTTAATTTTTCTTTTCTTTTATAAACTTCACTTTTTTCTATTTTTGAAAGAATTACATAAAGGAAAATAAATCACTGGATAGGTTTTACTTGTAATCCTCTTACACACATCTCTGTCTTCCCACTTCTGGATTTACCAGGAGAGTTTAATGTTCTCTGTCACTTTCTTATTTTTCATTCTAGATTTGGCTCAAATCCCACTTTTGTATTAAAACATTCCTTTGAAAACTACTTCAGGAATATTTCTTCTCTTCCAGGAATCTTTTAAAAAGTACTGCCTTGGCATGTATTTTTATTGTTTGTAAAATTTTGTCTTGTATTTCTACATGACAGGGTCAATGTTTTAGACTCCTTGAGAACATATGTTGTACATAGTATATAATTATGTGGAACTGACTGGAAACATGCTTAACTGATAATATAGCTTCCTGCACATTCATCATTTAAGTGTGAGGTGTTTCTGTATCCAAAACATTTATACATACATATACATACATAAATACATACATACACATATCATATATGTGTGTGTTAAGACACACATCCAAACACAAACACACAAACACACAAACACACACACACACACATATATATATATATATACATATATATCTGAAATGCTTGTCTCCAAATTCTATATTCTATATTTAATGACTGAAAATAGAAAGTGTATAATAAGAAAGAATACAGAGCAAGAAAACAAGTAAAAAGTATGCTGTTGTGAGTATGTCCAGTGAAAGAAGCCATGGGGAATTGAAGGAATGTTGTCAGAGGTTTTCTTTGTGAGTTCGTTTTACTTTAATTGCCTTTCTGAGCAGCATCTAAGTTTACAGTTGGAGATAAAAGCATGGAAGAAAATAGAATAGTGTTATGACTATTTTTACAACTACCCTTTATTGGTTATTCACAATAAAAACCACAGCATATTCAGGTTGCATTAATAAAAAATGGAGACTATAAAAAGCTATTAAATCAGAATATACATTATGTTCACTGAGAACGATATAGGATTGAGGTACCATTTTTACCTCCCCAATAAAGCACAAAGAAAAGTCTTTAAAACTGGGAAGTTAAAAATCAAACATCAGGAAGCACTCTATACATCAATATCATATGATGAATGCAGACCCAGGAAATAAATCCATACCCTTCATGCCTTTACAATACTAATGCACATGGCACATTCTAAAGGGTCAGAATTCATATATGCTGGCTGTCACATATGTATGTGGCCAAGGGAATTCAAAGATTTGTTTCAAAGGCACTGGTTACTTTCTCCAAATATGTAACATCAAGAGATTTGTTTCTATATCAAGGGAATAATAAAGAAGACCAAAAAATGTCCAGAATTGTAAGCCATCTGAAAGAAACTCACGAGTTTGCTTGAGATGTACTCAAGTAAGGGTAGCTTCCTTTACATTTTACAACAACTTACTAGCATGGACTTCTCAAAGAGAGTTCAAAAACTCCCAGAGTTTTTTTAAATTGCATTCCTTTGAAAACAAATACCCAATTACCTTCCTGTCTTTTGTTCTGGCAAACAGTTTCCAAATAGGCAAATGATAAGTCTCAATTACTCCTCTAAGACAACAAT